>NC_057798.1:688167515-688172949 GCF_018294505.1 Triticum aestivum | reverse complement strand
ATATATATAATTTCTAGTAGAACCAATCATGCATATATATATCATCAATGTCTCACAAACCATCATATTAATTAATTCATACATACACAAATGTATATATAGCTAGCTATATACAATTTCTCCTACATATGCATGTTGCCTTCGGAGCCAGTGGCATTAGCCTAATTGGTGCCTTCGGAGCACGATGACAATTGGAAGTGGTTTTCATGGGGGCGATAGCGGGTAATAGTATTCTCCCTTCGGATTTATGACCTGGTCGAGCAAAAATCCCGCTATTTCCTCTTGAAGTGCTTCTACGCACTCCGTTTCTAGGAGCTTCTCCCGCACCTCTCTGAACTGTTAAGAAGGAGATCAATATGCATGTGTATTAGTTGTGTGACTAGATATCGATAATGGTGTAAAAATTGTGAATAGTGTTCTGACAAGCGTACCCATTCCTGTCTTTGAGATCTGCTCCTTTCGGACGCCATCATGCGAATGTTCTCGCAAACGCAGAATGCACACAGATCAGTCCCCTGCGCCTGCTTCAGGGCCTTTACGAGAATGGAATTTGATCAGATAATAATTAATCAAGCATGATAATTAAAGAGATGGCAGCTAGCTAGCTAGCTAGTACTACTTAATTACTTACCTTGGGTCGAAACCATTGAAGCTTTTTTTCCATTCGCCATCCGTGACGCTGATGAACCTTGCCCAAGCCCTGCCCGCCGACAAAGAAAATGAATAAAGGGGTTATTAAATAGTTCATATCATGAAATGACGAACTAAATAGGCCAAGATATATAGTTAATAATGATTGAAATTACCTGTTGACTATCCCAAACAAGATTTTATAGTCAGTTTTAACTTTGAGTAGTGAGTCCAGTATTTCAACTGTTCCGGCGTCAACTTTAATGATACACAAGACCCAGTGAAATCTGCATGCACACACGTTTGCATGTCTTAATTAAGCGGGCATATGTAAGCAAAAACATGTAGCTAGCTAGTAGGCAAAAACAGAGAATTTTGTAGTACAAGACAGTGTGACTCACTGGAAGTTGTAAGGAAGTAGTATATCTTCATTGTATTTGAGGCGCTTCAAGAACTCTAGCATGTTGTCCTCTATGTCCTTTTGATGATGTGGATTTATCCGCCATGTGTATTCATTAACGGTGTTTGGGTCAATGAACCCAATGCCATAGCGTCCACCTTTTCTCATTTCATACATCTTCATCCTGCATAATACCACAGAAAAGAATATAGTGAGGATAATTACAGGTAATGATTGATCAAAAGGATCACTGCAACTAGCTTGAGACTTAAATTACAGAAAGAAATCACTTACAGACAATAGCAACTGATGATAGATTTGTCGAGTGCATCTTGATTGTATAACTGAAACAGTTCAGAATACTCAACGGACAGAGCTTTCTCATGGAAGTAATGATCCTCCTTGACATTCACCATGAGGGACAATCGATCTGAAATCTTGGTAATGTTCATGTACCATTGATGCAATTCATACATTCTCGTTGGGAGGTTCTTGACCTTGTCTGGCTCGACCAAAGGTTGGCCCCGGACATATTTCCGTTTTATTTCATCCTCTCTAAGCACAGGCATGGGCTCGATCTCGAGGAGTTGTCCAACAGTGATTTTGAGAACTTCAGCCTGCATTATATGCTCCTCCGTTATTACCACATTGCCCACCTCAGGAACGTAAACTGTTTGCCCACAACAATATTGGGCGCGCGTACTGTCACGTGTTGTTGGCACAACAAGTGAGGGGATCGATTGGCGCTGTCTGTTCTCCCAGCTGGGGAATGGTTTCCTCGCATTTTTTGACAGCTGCTTCTTGTTTGCTCGATCCCAAGCTCGCCTCCTTACGTAGACAAGCTCGATTTAACTTCCTGATGTGGCGCTCATAGTCTGTGTCAACAGGCTTGGGAGCTGGTGGTTGAGCCATACGAATGAAGTGGTCAATCGTTTCCTCAGGCACTTTCTCCCTTGGCGGCGGTGGCGGTTTCGGTGCAAAATGGGCTTCCACCTCGGCCTTCGATATGGCTGTGATTTCCTCCTCGGACCTGTCATAAGCCCTCTGCGGAAGAGGCGTGAGGCTTGGACCATATTTATATCGCTTGCCTCCGCCTGTACTTCATGTACTACCTTGACTCATACCGCTACGCACCATAGCTGCGGGGTGTCTCTTCTGCGATTGCTGAGGCGGCGGAGACGGCTGACGGGGCTGAGTTGGACGAGCAGGAATGGCCACCTGAAGCTGTGCCGGACTTGGAGGAGGAGTGGCCTGAGGGTGTGCCGGACTTGGAGGAGGAGTGGACATCTGACGCTGTGGCGGACTTGGAGGAGGAGGAGTGGCCTGACACTTTGCCGGACTTGGAGGAGGAGTGGCCTGACACTTTGCCGGACTTGGTGGACGTGTAGGAGCGGGAGACTGCTGACTCGGTGGCGGACTTCGACGAGGAGTCGGCTGACGCGGTGTCGGTGGCCTTCGAAAGATGATGCAATCCTTTTTCCATAGGATGATACGATGTTTGGCCTCTCCGAGAAAGCGCTCGTCGTCACCTCCAGGAATGTCAAGCTGTAGCTCCGAATATGGTGGCTCCACCACCTCATCAACCAAGACACGAGCATAGCCCGCTGGAATCGGGTTGCAATGGAAGGTTGCCTCGGGGGGATTTGTAAAAGCAACGGCGTCCGCCACCTTGATGGATATGTTCATTATTTTGACATGTAGCTCGCAGTTAGTGTTCTCCGTGATGTCATCCACGGGGTATCTACCCAGCATTGTGTCGTCCGGGGTGGCCGAACCCACGCTGCTTCTCGGCATGGATGGGTTGGTGCTATCCAATGCTGGATCATCCGCTAGCTGCTGCAGCTGCTGAGACCCCCTTTGCTAGGTAAGTGAGTCGATCTGCTCCTGCTGCCGCTGGAATTTGACTGCCAATTCCGCTTGACTTGCTTCTAGGCCTTGAAGGCGTTCATAGTCCCGCTTCCTCTGCTCCTCCTCCATCTTCCTCTTCTTCTCCTCCGCAATCTTCTTTCTCGCACGGGTTCTGTGGTCGGTGTTCCAGTCTGAAAACCCCTCATACCACGGAATAGCACCCATGCCTCGTGTTCTTCCCGGGTGTTCAGGATTTCCCAGGGCACGCGTAAGCTCGTCGTTCTCTCTGTTGGGCTGGAACACCCCCGATCGTGCCTCTTCTATTGCAACAAGTATCGCATCATCGGCACCCTTCAGACTTGCCTTCGTCGAAACATTGCCTGTCTTCGGGTCCAACTCCCCACCATGCGCATAGAACCAAGTCCTGCACCTGGGGGGCCAGCTCTTAGTAACCGGAGTGACACCTGCATCCTCCATCTCTTTCTCAGACTTATCCCACTTAGGCATTGCCACCACATAGCCACCTGGCCCCAGCTTATGGAACTTATCCTTTTTTTCGGCATTCTTCTTGTTTATTCTCGACCGTTCCTTAGCTAATTCTGAATCCTTGAATTTCACGAAATCGTCCCAATGAGCACGTTGGTTCTCTAGTGTTCCCTCGAATACTGGAGTCTTCCTTCCTCCCTTGACGTACTTGTCCCATTCACGATTCTTGTGGTTCTTGAATGCAACCGCCATCTTCCTAAGAGCAGCGTCCTTGACTTTCTGCACATCTGCTTCTGTGAAATGATCTGGTAGGGTGAAATGTTCCATGAGAGTATCCCAAAGCAGATCTTTTTGATTCTTGTCGACAAAAGTAACATCTGGACGTGGAGCAGCGTCCTCTTTGCCTTTTTGTCTTTTGTCTTTTGCTGGCTCTCTCCATTCTTGAAGGGAGATCGGGAGTTGGTCCTTCACAAGAACTCCGCACTGACGAACGAACTTGTCCGCAATCTTCTTAGTCGCTAATGGTTCGCCATTAGGTCTGACTGCCTCGATATTGTACTTTACGCCCTCCTTCAACTTTTTGTTCGGGCCTCGTTTCGTCCTTTTGCCTAAAGATTTGCTCGATCCGGATGGCTGAAAGAACAAAGATCGATTCGTTAATATATCTTCAAGTCATTTAACACATGTGATGATCACCAGATACCTGCTTATATAAATATATATACCTCGCCGGTCTTTGTCGTTGTTTCAGGATCAACATGTTCTTCGTCATCGTCATAATCGTAGTTCATGACTTCATCAATTCGGTCGTCGCGATCGAATATCATATCACCCTCTCCGGTGTTGTTTAGAAATTCGGAGCCGTCATAATCTTCTTCATTTTGATCATCATCTGGCCCACGTATCATATCAAACATGGTCTGTTCTCCTTCTCTATCAGTATTGTCTGCCATAGCTTTTATTTAACTAATCCAAAAGAAATATAAAACAATTTAGTATTCAAATTACATCGTCTCGAATAATAGATATAATCTCGAATACTTCGTCTAGAATAATAGATATAATCTTGAATACATCGTCTCAAATAATATATAATATTGAATAGTACATCACTGGCTAGCTAATTAAAGATCGAATACTACAAAAGAATCTAGGACACTCACGGTTCCTGCGGCGCGGGCGGTGGACACCCAAAGAGAAGGAACCCTCACAGGATCATAGCTGAAGTGAGATCCCCGAAGATACTGCCAGGTATTGGAGAACCTGCCGCCCTCTAACGCAACCATGTAGCGATGGACGTGCTCGTCCTCCTCCCTGACACGGCGACGTACCACCTCCGGCGGGGCCGGGTCCCTCCGCACCGAAACTGGCCCACGCGAACGCCACCAAACGAGATCAGGGTCGACGACGGGACCCGGGGCCGGGTTCCTCATCAAGCGGCGCGCCCCTCCAGGCAGCACCTCCCAGTGCCAGCCCGGCGGAGCCCAGTCCCGGACATGGGTCGGCTGGATGTCGTCGCGGACGGGTCGACGGCAAGGATGCGGGCCGGGCATCATCGAGAACAAATACTAGCTATATGCCCGCAAAAATTAACATTCTTTTAATGATTGGATTTTGATAACTAAAATTTCTAACATTTCTACTATTTCAAAAATCTATATACTATTTCATACTAATTAAGCATCTAACACTAAAAACAGAAAACACAACTTCTATACACCCATTAAAAAACTGAAAAATTACATTATATAAAAAAAATCCATACTAATTAAGCACTAATTATATCAATCTAACATGCATTCATACATATATAATAGTGAAAAAATAATAATCTAAATAATCTAAACTAATTAAACATACAAAATACGTATATACTAATATATACATGCATTAATTCATACATATGTGTGTGTGTGTTCATCATGCTTGTGTGTGTGTGTATGGGCTCGGGGAGGGGCGGCGCCCATGGTGGCCGCCGGGGGCGAGGGAGAGGGGTTAGAGGGGGAGAGCTCACAGCGGGGCGACGGCGACGGCGAGGCGACGGCCGGTGGCGGTGACGGCCCGAGGCGA
>NC_057798.1:688155898-688166726 GCF_018294505.1 Triticum aestivum | reverse complement strand
ACTAAAGGCCTCGCGCTGCCACCCTAAAGTTTAGTCCCACCTCGCCGGGCGAAGGGCAGCCGCACTGGTTCATAAACCCAGCCGTGGCTACCACTTCGAACTCCTTTATATAGCAGGCTTGTGGGCCTAAACTCTGCGCGCTACCCTGTGAGTCTGCTTGGCCTTTAAGGCCTGTAATTACACACCCGTGGCCTATCAAGCCCACAGGGCAGCGCCCCAATTTTTTATAGTTTTTTCTTTTCTGCTTTATTTTATTCTATTTATTTTCGCGTAGTTTTTTGTATAGTTTTTCTTTTCTGTTATATTTATTTTCTTCTATTTATTTGTGAGTAGTTTTTCATCTAGTTTGCCAAAATTCAACATTTTCAGAGTTCATTTTGTAGTGATTTTCAATTTCACGGTCATTTTGTAAACGCTTGAAAAATAGCAAATATTTTTTTTCTTTTCTGCTTTATTTTTTCTTCTATTTATTTCTGAGTAGTTTTTTCTTTTCTGCTATATTTATTTTCTTCTATTTATTTTTGAGTAGTTTTTTTATATAGTTTTTTTCTTTTCAGCTATAGTTTTTCTTCCTTTTCTGCTATTTTTCTTTTCTGCAAAACTTGATGGTCAAAGTCTGGAGTTATAACTTAAAAAAAAGAAATGTCGACGTGCAATTAGTTTTTGCCATAACAGAAGAAGTCCGGAGTTGTAATAAGTTATTAAAAATAAAAAAGAGGTGCAATGCTCGTTAATTTGCTTCAAGCCTTTCAGAATAGTGTAAACTGCACTGCGCATAGCTCCGTGGAGTCTACCGTATTCCTGAAGGCTTGAAGCTAAGCAACGTGAGCATTGATCCTCTTCTTCATCATCTCTGCACTCAGGGCTTATAAACCGCTCCTAGTCCCTCTCACTTCGCGAGGTGGGACTAAAAAACAGCTTACGTCTGGTTCATCCATGAACCGGTACTAACAGTGCTCGTGGGGCCCCAGCCTTACCTGACACAACCTCATTAGTACCGGTTCGTGGTACAAACCGGCACTAAATGGTGATGGTGGGGCCATAGCCTGACCGGAGGCTGACACAGCCTCTTTAGGTACAAAAAATTACAAACTTTCTGTTAGTGCCCGTAGTTTTCAAATTTGAATAGTTTAAATTTTGAATTATTTGAAATTAGTGTGAATTTGTTTGCACATAAAATTTCTTCGCGTTTCAAATGCCAAAACACATAACTACCCTAACTATTACAGAGATTCCCCTCTGGGTGCGAAACACAGAAGAAAGTGATGATAGCTAGTGAAGCCGATCACATCCCAGATCTTTGGGTGTGAAACTTTTTCTTCGCGTGTGTCCCTTTGCGCCGTAACCATGGAAAATCTTCATCATTTAACGGGATGCTCGGGTCAATATTCACTGTGAATGGAGCAATTTCATCAAACTTTTCATAATCTTCTGACTTGTCTGTCTTGTCATCCACTCCCATGATGTTTCTCTTCCCAGAAAGAACTATGTGCCGCTTTGGCTCATCGTACGATGCATTCGCTTCCTTATCTTTTCTTTTTCTTGGCTTGGTAGACATGTCCTTCACATAGAAAACCTGTGCCACATCATTGGCTAGGACGAATGGTTCGTCTGCATACGCAAGATTGTTGAGATCCATTGTTGTCATTCTGTACTGCGGGTCTTCCGTTACCCCGCCTCATGTCATATTGACCCATTTGCACCGAAACAAAGGGACCTTTAAACCACGTCGATAGTCAAGTTCCCATATGTCCTGTATATAACCATAATATGTTTCCTTTCCCGTCTTGGTTTCTGCATCAAAGCGGACACCACTGTTTTGGTTGGTGCTCTTCTTATCTTGGGCGATCGTGTAAAATGTATTACCATTTATCTCGTACCCTTTGAAAGCCATTATATTCGAAGATGGTAACTGGGACAGCAAGTACAGGTCATCTTCAATAGAGGTGTCATGCATGGTACGTGTCTGCAACCAGCTGGCGAAACTCCTGGTTTGTTCACGTGTAATCCAGTCATCAGACCGCTCCGGGTGTTTGGAGCGTAGCAAATTCTTGTGTTCATCCATATACGGAGCCACCAAGGCGGAATTATGTAGAACTGTGTAGTGTGCTTCAGTGAGAGAATGTCCGTCCATACATATTATTTGTTCCCCTCCTAGCGTGCCTTTTCCATCCAGTCTGCCCTTATGCCGCGATTCAGGAACACCAATCGGCTTAAGGTCAGGAATAAAATCAATACAAAACTCAATGACCTCCTCATTTTGATGGCCCTTGGAGATGCTTCCTTCTGACCTAGCACGGTTATGAACATATTTCTTTAAGACTCCCATGAACCTCTCAAAGGGAAACATATTGTGTAGAAATACAGGACCCAAAATGTTAATCTCTTCGCATAGGTGAACTAGGACATGCGTCATGATGTTGAAGAAGGATAGTGGGAACACCAACTCGAAATTGACATGACATTGCACCAAATCATTCTGTAACCTTGGTATGATTTCTGGATCAATTACCTTCTGAGAGATTGCATTGAGAAATGCACATAGCTTCACAATGGCTAATCAAACGTTTTCCGGTAGAAGCCCCCTCAATGCAACCGGAAGCAGTTGCGTCATAATCACGTGGCAGTCATGAGACTTTAGGTTCTGAAACTTTTTCTCTGCCATGTTTATTATTCCCTTTATATTTGACGAGAAGCCAGACGATACCTTAATACTGAGCAGGCATTCAAAGAAGATTTCCTTCTCTTCTTTGGTAAGAGCGTAGCTTGCATGACCCTGATGTATGCCGTCTTCTCCGTGCATACGTTGCTGGTCCTCCCGTGCCTCAGGTGTATCTTTTGTCTTCCCATACACACCCAAGAAGCCAAGCAGGGTCGCGCAAAGATTCTTCGTCACGTGCATCACGTCGATTGCGGAGCGAACCTCTAGGTCTTTCCAATATGGCAGGTCCCAAAATATAGATTTCTTCTTCCACATGGGTGCGCGTCCGTCAGCGTCCTTTGGAACAGGTTGTCCGCCAGGACCCTTTCCAAATATCACCTTCAAATCCTTGACCATATCATGTACATCAGCACCAGTACGGTGGCGAGGCTTCGTCCGGTGATCCGCCTCACCTTTGAAATGATTGCCTTTCTTTCTTACGGGATGCCTGCTCGGAAGAAATCGACGATGTCCCAGGTACACATTCTTCTTACAACTATTCAAATATATATTGTCGGTATCATCCAAACAGTGCGTGCATCCGCGGTATCCCTTGTTTGTTTGTCCTGAAAGGTTACTGAGAGCAGGCCAATCATTGATGGTCACGAACAGCAACGCCTTTAGGTCAAATTCTTCCCCCATGTGCTCATCCCACGCACGTACACCTGTTCCATTCCACAGTTGTAAGAGTTCTTCAACTAATGGCCTTAGGTACACATCAATGTCGTTGCCGGGTTGCTTAGGGCCTTGGATGAGCACTGGCATCATAATGAACTTCCGCTTCATGCACAACCAAGGAGGAAGGTTATACAAACATAGAGTCACAGGCCAGGTGCTATGGTTGCTGCTCTGCTCCCCAAAAGGATTAATGCCATCTACGCTTAGACCAAACCATATGCTCCTTGCGTCATCTGCAAACTCCTTCCCGTACTTTCTTTCGATTTTTCTCCACTGCGACCCGTCAGCGGGTACTCTCAACTTTCCGTCTTTCTTACGGTCTTCTCTGTGCCATCGCATCGCCTTGGCATGCTCTTTGTTTTGGAACAAACGTTTCAACCGTAGGAGAATACCACATCACCTTGGCAGGAATCTTCTTCCTGGGGCGCTCGCTCTCGACATCACCATGCTCATCGCGGCTGATCTTATAGTGCAATGCACCACATACCGGGCAAGAGTTCAAATCCTCGTACTCACCGCGGTAGAGGATGCAATCATTAGGGCATGCATGTATCTTCTGCACCTCTAACCCTAGAGGGCAGACAGCCTTCTTTGCTTCATACGTACTCTCGGGCAATTCGTTGTCCTTTGGAAGCATATCCTTTATCATTACCAGCAACTTTCCAAATCCCTTGTCAGATACACCATTCTCTGCCTTCCATTGCAGCAATTCCATTGTGGTGCCCGGCTTTTTCTTGTCACCTATGCAATTCGGGTACAACAATTTTTTGTGATCCTCTAACATGCGCTGCAACTTCTTCTTCTTCAAATCACTTGCGCAGTTTGTCTTTGCATCGGCAATGGCCCGACCTAGATCATCAACGGGCTCATCTGATGCCTCTTCTTCAGCTTCTTCCCGCATTGCCGGCTCAGCTTCTTCCCGCATTACCGGCTCAGCTTCTTCCCCCATTGTTGTATCATCGTATTCAGGGAACCCATGGCCAGGATAGCTGTCGTCGTCCTCTTCTTCTTCATTGTCTTCCATAATAACCCCTCTTTCTCCATGCTTGGTCCAAACATTATAGTGGGGCATGAAACCGGACTCAAACAGGTGGACGTGAATGGTTCTTGACGTAGAGTAATTGCGACCATTCTTACAGCCAGCACATGGACAAGGCATAAAACCATCCGCCCGCTTGTTTGCCTCGGCCGCAAGCAGAAAAGTATGCACGCCCTCAACGAACTGGGGAGAGCATCGGTCATCGTACATCCATTGCCAGCTCATCTTCATTACACAACACCGAATAGACCAAATTAATACAAGTTCATACATAAAGTTCATACAACACTTAATTAAATGCAACAAACAAATAACTATCTAGCTAAAGCATTTAAATGCAACAACAAATGCGATCAAGATCGCAACTAAGGTAACAATTGATCCAATAGCATAATGATACCAAGCCTCACTATCGATGGCATATTTTCTAATCTTTCTAATCTTCAAGCGCATTTTCTCCATCTTGATCTTGTGATCATCGACGACATCGGCAACATGCAACTCCAATTCCATCTTCTCCCCCTCAATTCTTTTTAATTTTTCTTTCAAGTACTCGTTTTCTCTTTCAACTAAATTTAACCTCTCGACAATAGGGTCGGTTGGAATTTCTGGTTCACATACCTCCTAGATAAAAATATCTATGTCAACTTGATGGGCATAATTTGTCATAAACACGAAATGCAACAAATAGTTTTAAAAGAGAATATACCACATCCGAATCATAACAAGGACGAGGGCCGACGGGGACGGATATCAAAACCATGGCACTATGTATAACAAACAACGTACGGGTAAGATAATTATTATACGAGTAACTATATATCCAAATCACACAAACATCAATTTTTTATATAAAATTTCATGAACAAGAGGCTCACCACAAGGTGGTGCCGGCGACGGGACGGTGCGAGCGATCGACGGTGGTTACGACGGAGATTTAGAAGGCACTAAGTAAACCACACCTACATATGCAAACTAAGTGTTATTTTGAACTCAAATTGCATATAAATCAAATACTACCACATATAATTCCTCCCAAATTACTAAAACCCACAATTAATCACTATATAAACCAATGCAAGAGCTAATCTAGCAATGAGAGATGAAAGGACAAAGTTGCTAACCTTGGTGATCATTTGAATGGATGAGGGCCTGCAAATCTTGACAAATTTGGGGCAAATTTTGTGATGAACTCGAGAGGAAGAAGGGAAGAACAGAGGAGATGGAGAGGGGAAAGGGGGGAGAACAGAGTGCGGGTGGATGAAGGGTTTATATAGGACGACCTTTAGTACCGGTTCGTGCCACGAACCGGTACTAAAGGTGCTGGAAGGGCCCCACTCTAACAACATCCTGCCACCACTCTCATTAGTACCGGTTCGTGGCACGAACTGGTGCTAAATGTTTGCCACGAACCGGTACTAAAGAGCTCCTCCCGGCTAGCCTTTGGAACCGGCACTAATGGACACATTAGTGCCGGTTCTGTTACAAATTGGGACTAATGTGTCTCACATTTGACCATTTTTCTACTAGTGAAATTGGTTTAATACAAAGATACTACCTCCGTTTTTTTTTAGTTCGCATATAAGATTTGACCAAAGTCAAACTTTATAAAGTTTGACTAGCTTCGTAGGAAAAAAATATCAACATTCGGGACTAAGTCCCGTTTGTTTTGTCCTAGTTCCAGAGCCGGGACTAAAGATCCTCAGAAATCGGGACTAGTACCCTGTTTTCTACTAATGACTCACGAACTTGAATTCTCTTAACATGCAACTATGTCACCTAGCCATGCGACCGTGCAAGGAAAAACACCTATATCAACATTCAATATGCAATCTACTCAGATCAAGAAAAATTCTACAAAATAGACTAATCAAAACACAGTATATGCATTTTAGTTTCAATTCAGACATTGTTAGTGTAAATAATAATGTTTCATATAACCAATTCTCATTAAAATAATTGCAACCCACTCCGCAGCAACGTGCAGGGTATATTATTTCTAGTTTGGACAAATATCAATGACGTAGTTCTTCTGGACATACGTTTCTTTTAAAATATAATAATATCTTCACCAGTGTTAGCACGCAACGAACTGTAGGAGTACAAAGAAGGGTGGGCTGAACAAGTTGAGCTGGTACATGTCCAGCCACGAACAGTAGAACTTCCGGACATCATGGCACAGTAGCTAGCACTTCTTTCTGTCACGTGGCTGCCTAGCTAGGTAGTAACCATCACCATCTCACCGCTCAAAATGTAACTATCACCATCGCTCATCTGCACAGTATTGCTACACGTACAAATGAGTTACAGGGTTTTACAGAAGAATCTTACAGAAGGGCAACGATCTGCGCCGGCGTACCGGCCCAACTGTTGGGCCGGTCGCACAACAGCTGTTGGATCCGACCACCTGGGCCGCTGGATCCCGCCGAAGAAAACGATTCCCCCTTACCTTCTTCCTTGCACGAGGGAAAAAAGTAAATCTGTAGGTCAGCCTCCTCGTGCGCGCCCTTGGCCGCCCCGTCGCAGCTCGCCGGGCCTGCTCGACCGCCCCGTCGCACCTCGCCGGGCCTGGTCGACGTCGCAGCTCACAGGGGCCGGTCGATGTCACAGATCGCCGAGGCCGCCGCAGCTCGCCGGATGCACCTCCGCCTTGCATCTCGACGTGTGTCACACCGCCTGATTGCAGCACCAATGGATGAGGGTTCCAGCGTCGCCACCGGCCTGCTGTCGTAGATCGCCATGCGCCCATCGCAGCACCGCCACGCAGCACCGTCGTCGCCGGTCGCCATTGTTATCTAGCTGTTTTCAGTTTGAAGCTTTTTTAGTAGCGGGTTGTAGCTATTCTCGACGCCGGTTGCAGCTTTTTTCGGCTATGCGGTGGCCGACCTCCAGCTACCCCGTATCCAGTTGAAGCTTTTTTCAAAATCGGATGTAGCTTTTTTGGTTGCCGGACATAGCATTTTTTCAGTATGGTTGCAACTATGACGCACGTCCGTCCAAGCCTATTCTTTCTCTGGTTCCAGCAAAAAATGCCATCGGTCGTAGCATTTTGGGTTGACGGTTGTAGCTCCGATGTGCACCGGTTGTAACACCTGCTTCTCTCTTGTCCCTGCAAGAAAGAATGACGCATGTAGCAATTTCCGTCGCTGCTTGTAGCTTCGTCGAGTGTTGTTAACAGCTTTTCCGTAGATGGTTGAAGCATCCCCGTGCAGCACGTCAGCGCCTGCAGGCGGTTGAAGCCTTTTGTTTCACCCGTTGTAGCTTTTCCCACAATGGTTGTAGCTTCTCAGGCGCCGGTTGCAGCTTCCATGGGTATCCGCCCCAGCTTTGTGTACCTCGGCTCAAGCTTTTCTTCTCACCGGTGGTAGCTTTCTCGGGTGCGGGTTGCAACATCTGTTTGTTGTCGTCTCCAGCTCCGGCTGGTGCTGGTTGCAGCACTGACGTTAGGTGGCTCCGTTGTAGCTTTCACGTCTGTAGGAAGGAGAGAAAAAGCACCATGAAAAGAGCTCCAAAATTCTCTAGGGATCCATGGCGGTTTGCTGTGGGGAGTGGAGAAACGGAGCCATGGCCGCGGTCGGCTAGCCGGAGTGGAGCCAGGAGTGTGTGGGTTCTGGCACGCTCGCCGGCGGGGATCGGAGAAACAGGAGAGTGAATGCGGGACGGGCTGAGTTTTGTTGTGGATAAGGCAGAGGAGCGAGGAAGAAACGAGTGGAGGAGCGCTTCGTTTGGTGCGTGGCCCCATGTGCAGACGTGCGAGTCGAGGCGAGCGAGGGGCGTGACCGGCCGAAGCTTCGGCCGGTCCGCCGATTATAAACGTTTCCCTTTACAAAAAGGGTTAACTTGGTCAATAGGTGGGGAGGCGGACCACCCTCTTGAAAATCGGAGGAGGAGGGGGGGTGGGGAAGGTAAGTTCGTAGTTGATTAGAAGATATAAAGAGTTTGTAAACTTATGTATTTGTTTTTGTTAACCAATCACAGAGTAGATACAAAGAGTTTGTAAACTTACGTATTTGTTTGTTAATCAATCACAAACTTGGTCCCCTCTTGATTCTCAAGGGGATGGGCCGCCTCCACTATTGACCAATCAAATTAGACAGCACAGTGCACACTGCACGCGGCGGCAGCCGCACGAGATTGTTCCTGATTGCCCTTCTCTCTCGCCTCGTCTTCCTCCCCCACCTCAACAGCTTTGGCACAAGCTTTCTTCGACCCCCGGCACTGGCAGGCCCGCCCGTGCATCCTCCCCTGCCGCTGTTAGGCGAGACGCTCTGCCAGGTCTGCTCCCGCCGGTGCCCACGCGTCGCGCGTCGAGGGCAGGGTCCCCTGCCCTTTGAGGTCCAGAGCATACGTCCGCCGTGAAGTTTCTTGGCCGGCTGGCCGGTCGATCAAACCAGCCAACAAACAGTGCGCTACTGAGCTGACACCATGCATCATGCATGGAGACGAAACCTCCTCTCTCTGGCCAGCCTGAGCTTGCGTTGCTTCCTCGTGTCGTGTGAGACTGACACCGCATGCCAAGCTTGCGCGCATATATGAACTCCCACGTCAGAGGATGCTCCTCATCCATGTACTACTACGCGTGAGCACACACAGTGTCCATCAACCATCTGTAGTGGGTTTTCTGTTGTGCGATAATGCGTATACAGTATGTATTCACTGTTCTGCCTCTGTTCATGCATGTAAGCCAGCCAGCCAGTAGACAGTAGACACGACACGAACCAAGAGCATGCGAGTACGCGACACTGACCGGCGTGCGTGCTGCATGATGGAGTACATGGTAGAGATCTCTACATGATACGACATGACGCACAACTAGTTGGATCTTGTCAGCTGTTGTATGGTAGTACAGTATAATATTGTACGTATTTGCACTGCTGCACCCTGCAGATCGACAGTCATGTGGTGAGCAATCGAGTGGTGCAGATGGTAACCCAGAGTAGTGGCCCAAATAATTATCCGGCCACTTCCAGCAGCGAGAGAGGGCCTCCTCTCCAATCAGGTGACACCTGAACCTCGTGTGCCAACTGCGTGCCGACTTCAAAGGAACCTCGGTCCCGTCCCGAGTGAGCCTCTGACGACAGGTTGAAAATTAGACATGTGTTTTGAAAAAAAAGGAAAGACGGGCCTTTGCCGAAGTAGATCTACCGAGTGGGCCTTTGCCGCTGCAGACCGGCTTGTCCAGCCTGCTTGCTGTGACGGATCCCTCCAAAGAAATCGCGGGCGCTGCTAGCCACTCCGCCCAAGTCTCATTTGTGGTAAGTAGTAGGGGCACGTCTTACTTGAGGCGATTCGAGCCGGTTTTCTATGAGTTTTTTTTCTTCCGGTTCTTTTCTTCTCTTTTTTTTATCATTTTAAATTCTTTTTTGCATTTTGTTTCTTCATTTTTATTTTATTTTTTCTTCTGTTGTACTTTTCTTGTTTGGTGTTCTTTGTTCTTTTGGTCATTATTTTAAAAAAATTGTATATGTCGACAACATTTTTTCTAATACGCGTCTAACATTTTTGGAATACAAATTAAATATTTTTTAATACATGATCAACATTTTTTCTATACACAATTTGAACATTTTTCAAATGCTTGATTAACATTTTTGAAATACAAGATTAGTTTTTTAATACATGGTCAATTTTTTTACACATTTCTAACTTTTGCAAATGATTGGTTAATAGTTTTCAAACAAAAAGATTAATATTTTGTGAATACATGGTCAACATTTTTTTCTATACACATTTAACATTTTTCACAGGCTTGATTAACATTTTTCAAACACTTCGTCAACATTTAAAAAAATTATTCATTAAACTTTTTTATATACATGATAAAAAATTCATCATTTTTTAATACATGGTCAACATTATTTCTATAAACATCCAACATTTTCTAAAGCTTGGTTACTTATGTGTCACTGGAATGACTCGTTCTCTCTGAGACAGTAGCTCAGCTCGCCTATAGGAAGACGGTAGTAGGCCGACACAATAGTGATGTGGGTTCGTCACGTTGATGTCATGGACATGTTTTGTTTGAAAAAAATATTAATACATATATTATGAAATATTAATTCAGTTATTTTTAATTTTGTTCATCGCATATTTAAAAAATGTTCATACAGTATAAAAAATATTCGCTCGACTTTTAGAAAATAGTTGTACCATTCAAAACATATGTATGTCACTGGAATAATGTTCACTCATTTCAAAAAAGTATGGGTTATTTTTGAAAAATGGTATCCAATGTAAGAAATATATTTGTGTAATTAAAAAAATATTTCATAACATTCTAACTACTATTTTTGAAAAATGGTATCCAATGTAAGAAATACTAATACATATTCCTCGCAATTATTTTGATTTCCGGCTACTATTTTCGGTTTTGGATGTTTTTTTTGTTTTTGTCTATGGGATCTAATATG
>NC_057798.1:688146528-688155702 GCF_018294505.1 Triticum aestivum | reverse complement strand
TAGGTTATTTCCCTAAAAAAGCTCTAGGTTATGTGTGATTGTTTGGGTGGCTTATTAGGTCGTGGCCTATAAGTGATCAAATAAATTGATAATGGGAAGATATGATGGGCCTTTTATATTCGGATAGACATGTGACACATAATATAAAAGTTTCATTTTATTAAAAAGGGGACTCCTTTCACTGGTGCTCACCTATGCAGTCACCGCGAGCGCGAGATGACTGCACCTCTCGGAGGCGCTTTTCCGTTGCAAATTTTTCAAAATTCTAAAATTCACATTTTTCAGACTCAAACTTGCAAAAGTCCATAAACTTGAAAGTTCCAAATTCAAATTAATGAATGATCAAATTATAGAAGTTGGTATTATGGAAGTCCAAAATCTTGAAAGTTTCAAAAAAATCACAAAATTTTCAAATTCTGGAAGTTTACCCATAATTTTTGAAACATGGTATTATAATACTAGAAAGTCCCCCAAAAGGGAATTACCAAAAATAGGAATTTCCCCAAAAGTAAAAAAGTTAGAAGTCAATCAAGTGTGGCAAAGGGCGTGAGTCACCGCCAAGTAGCCATCCTGGTGGAGTGGTTAGCTCCTTCCAAGGCACTTACCACTTCTTTTGTTAGAACGACAATTAGGCTAGACGAGTCGGACCCACTTGTTTGTTGTCATATACATTATTATGGGCCACACAATGTTTCTAGACCCACACCTCAAATGGGGTCCTACTTGGTAGTGGGTGAGTTTTGCTCGTTAGTACCTTTTACACTTAGTCGGTTTTGGATACATAGACAAAACTTGCACGTAGACACACCAATTATGACCGCCGTATTGATCTCATATTTTGTTGTCTCCTCTGTCATTGCGGGTGCTGAACCCACACCGCGGATGGGTGGATGCGTCCCACCTAATAGTGAGTTATACATTGGTGGGTTCCGAATATGTAGACAAGATAATTAGGCCAGTGAGTGGGTCCCACATGTTAGTTGTCCCTACAATGTTGTGAATCCCACCTAGCCATTGGACCCACACTCGGTTGTGGGTCATCCCAGTCAGTGGGTGGATCCAACCCATCAATGATTTAGTGGGTTTCAGATACATAAATGAAATCAACATGAAGATACGAGACGATATCGAAGTTGACGAGGTGTGTCCCTAGTACTTATACTCGCTTCGTTTTTATTTACTCCGCATATTAGCTTTGACATAAGTCAAACTTCATAAAGTTTGACCAAGTTTATCAAAAACAATCTAAACTTTCACAATAACAAATATATATGGTATGAAAATTTATTGAATGATGATTCTAATGGTATTGATTTAGTACCATGGATGTGAATTATTTTTTTGTGTAAACTTGGTCAAAGTTTACAAAGTTTGACTCGAGACAAAGCTAATATGTGCAATGAATAAAAACGAAGGGAGTACATGCCATGTAGACAAACATGGATTTTATGATGATAGAATTTGGTCACAGTGGGCCAATAAATGTGATCATAAACAATGCTACATATTTGTATGGCCATCCCATGCAATGAAATTATGACCTTTTGGCATGGATTTTTATAAGGTTATATGGTTTGGACCAGGGTGGACCGAGAGAGAAGATAACCCGGTGTGATTAGTTTGGTGGCTTATTAGGTCGTGGCCTATAAGTGATCAAATAAATTGATAATGGGAAGATAGGATGGGCCTTTTATATCCAGATAGACATGTGACACATAATATAAAAGTTTCACCTTATTATAAAGGGGACTCCTTTCACTGGAGCTCACTTATGCAGTCACCGCGAGTGCGAGATGACCGCACCTCTCGGAGGCGCTTTTCCGTTGCAAAATTTTCAAAATTCTAAAAGTCACATTTTTCAAACTCAAAATTGCAAAAGTCCATAAACTTGAAAGTTCCAATTTCAAATTAATGAATGATCAAATTGTAGAAGTTGGTATTATGGAAGTTCAAAACCTTGGAAGTTTCAAAAAAATCTCAAATTTTCAAATTCTGGAAGTTTGCCCATAATTTTTGAAACATGGTATTATAATACTAGAAAGTCCCCCAAAAGGGAATTGCCAAAATAGGAATTTCCCCAAAAGTAAAAAAGTTAGAAGTCAATCAAGTGTGGCAAAGGGCGTGGGTGACCGCCAAGTAGCCATCCCGGTGGAGTGGTTAGCTCCTTCCAAGGAACTTACGACTTCTTCTGTTAGAATGACAATTAGGCTAGACGTGTCGGACCCACTTGTTTGCTGTCATATAAATTATTATGAGCCACACAATGTTTTTAGACCCACACCTCAAATGGGGTCCTACTTGGCATTGGGCGAGTTTTGCTCGTTAGTACCTTTTACACTTAGTCGGTTTCAAATACATAGACAAAACTTGCACGTAGACACACCAATTATGCCCGACGTATTGATCTCATATTGTGTTGTCTCCTCTGTCATTGCGGGTGTTGAACCCACACCGCGGATGGATGGATGTGTCCCACCTAATAGTGAGTTATACAATTGGTGGGTTTCGAATATGTAGACAAGATAATTAGGCCAGTGAGTGGGTCCCACATGTTAGTTGTCCCTACAATGTTGTGAATCCCACCTAGCCATTGGACCCACACTCGGTTGTGGGTCACCCCAGTCAGTGGGTGGATCCAACCCATCAATGATTTAGTGGGTTTCAGATACATAAATGAAATCAACATGAAGATACGAGACGATATCGAAGTTGACGAGGTGTGTCCCTAGTACTTATACTCCCTTCGTTTTTATTTACTCCGCATATTAGCTTTGACGTAAGTCAAACTTCATAAAGTTTGACCAAGTTTATCAAAAACAATCTAAACTTTCACAATAAAAAATATATATGGTATGAAAATTTATTGAATGATGATTCTAATGGTATTGATTTAGTACCATGGATGTGAATTATTTTTTTGTGTAAACTTTTTCAAAGTTTACAAAGTTTGACTCGAGACAAAGCTAATACGCGAAATGATTAAAAATGAAGGGGGTACATGCCATGTAGACAACATGGATTTTATGATGATAGAATTTGGTCATAGTAGGCCAATAAATGTGATCATAAACAATGCTACATATTTGTATGGCCATCCCATGCAATGAAATTATGTCCTTTTGGTATGGATTTCTATAAAGTTATATGGTTTGGACCAGGGTGGACCCGGAGAGAAGATAACCCGGTGTCCCTGTGTAAAATCCCACATACTTTACATCCAAAAACAAGGTGTCACACACTATACTATACACAAAATTACCAAGAAAACAATTTTGCACCTGGTGTCCTGTGCACCCAGTAGGCTGAATGTGGATTCGCCCCTGGTTTGGACCATCCCATACTCAATAACCATACTGTAAAAAAATCATAGATTTATGACTAATTCAACGACTCTCATTACTTTTTTTTTCTTCATTAATGGGCATATTTCTTGTAGTTTCAAAATTGTGATGACATTGACAAAGTATGATGGTGAGGAACATGAAAGTGCAGTGAAAAGAAACACGGATACCATGACACAAATGAAGGCACACGAGCCTGAGCGAAATGCTGATATATGCTTTGCTTGGTCTGTGCTATCTTGTCTAAAACCACAAGATGTTTTGGGTGCTCATGTGATATTGTGTACTAGATCTTTTTATTTTTCTTTGTTTTCTTTATTTTACTATAATCCAACTAAAGATGTATTCTTCTAAGAGTGTATATCAAGAAAACATTGTTTTCATATTGTAGGTAATCCAAAATATTTCTCTTCAAAAAGTTGTGTTTGTAACACCAAGGACTTGTTTGATACCCACCTAGGTCTCCTAAGGGCACTTCTCACTAAAATGGATTAAGCACTTGCTTGTACTTAGAAGTTGACTTATGCCACTCTAAATTATTTCGAGCTCGACCATTCCTTGCCTCCTTCACTGAAGCTTTGAAAAATAAGAAACTGTCATTGGAAAATAAAATTTGTGAAATATTAGGGCTTCTATGAGCAATCTTGAGTAGGGTTAGGGCGGGCTGCATAACCTGCCTATTCATGATACAACATATCACATATGTCACCAAAATGAAAAGAAATGGGCTTAGGGGATCGATGTGCCCGAGTCCTTGAGAAGGCCTGGCAAAATCTAAATTTACAAGACACAGAATACCATATTTATTTCACACAACTCATTACCTTCGATGTCCAATGGTAATCAAACCCATATTTCAGTAGAGCACCTTCCAAGAAGGACCAGTTTATGCAGTCGTATGCTTTAGCTAAATCCAGTTTGTAAGCACAATGTGTGCCCTGCTGCTGTCTACTTTGCTGGAGTCTGCATAAGAATTCAAATTTGATGATTGCGTTATCAGTGATAAGCCTACTAATAATAAATACACTTTGGGCTTCATATCGGAACCACCTTGTACATAACGTTATAAAGGCTTGTAGGACAAAAGTATTTCAGTTTCTCCGATGATTTTTCTTTTGGTATTAGGACAATAACTATGTTGTTGACACCATCTGGCATTATCCTAGTCCGGAAGAACTCTTTAACTACCTTGATGACATCAAGCTTTGACAGTCCAGGTCCTTTGGAGAAACCACACCGAAACACCGTCATTGCCGCGACCTTTGACTACATACAATTTTGAAACAAGACATTAGTTTAGATAACATATTGACTAGCTTGCTTTAATAAAACAATGAATGATAGGATATGCGAGAGGAAAAAGAAAAACAAGTGAATATATATGAATTACTTTAAGATCAAACAACGTATGTCATTTTGTGGGGAAATTTCTGACATGTCCGCAACATACAAAATTTCCTTTCCATTCACTTCTCTGTAGAAAAAATCCATTTCATTTTACTAAGTTGAACTCAGACCAAAAGATTTTTAGTGTTTTTATAGGTAAACTATAAAGAAATGATTTTGTTCTATTACCCATTTGGTACATTCAAACGCTGAAAAACTTTCATAGCAAAAACTCACATGAAACTACAAAATTATGTAATATTCTGTTGTCATGTGTGCCCTTTTATGTAAACTAACTACTCTGTGGTAGTATGCTTAGTTTTAAGTCACCAATCCTATATACTCCCTCCGTCTAGGTGAGTAAGTCATCTTAGGTTGTGCACCGTGACCAAGGAGGAGGGGAAAACGAGAGACATTCACCATAGTACCTAAGAGAGTCATCCACACTAACTTATTTATCTCAACATACAAGCATGTCACCTCACCATAGAACTATAAACGAGATAAGGCCCGCCTCAACCTCAACATGCAATCATTTATGGAAAAAGACCCACCAGTGCATTCAATCATGCATGGGAAAGTGTTTTTCATTCGATTATTCTACTCATATTCAATTAATATTGTTACAACTATATATAAATATAATGATCATATGTATTTTTATTTTTTGTTGTGTTATCAACCAGTTCCCGACGCGGGGTATTCTCTAGTTAAATATCAAAAAAAATGTGGTACACTATGAAAACCCAAGCAAAATAATGCCCCCAGTCAAGACAGGACTCGACAACGCAATACACATTTAAAATACAAACGATTCAACGTTGCGACAACTCAGATAAATATGCTGCATGTCATGGCGCGAAACTTGCCACAGTAGTTCTTTTAACAGAACAACTCTGGAAAAGGGGCTTTGTGATTAGAGTTCGAGTCAAAAAAAGAAAATAGATTAGAGTGGTGAAGTAGTAGTATGTAGATCGGAACTGATGTGCGAACGACACAGCCTTGCACGACAGCAGGACGATGCCCGATCCAGCCGTCGACTTCACTTTACTAATATGCGTAGACGGACTGATATAGGCTGTCGTTCACACATCGTCTGAACATCATCGTGTGCATAGCAGCACTATGTAGATGCTGCAACCTGTTCATGTGTCTATCGAAGAAGGCGCCCACGCTGACAAAGTAGTATTTATTACGTCCATGATACATGTAGCACATCAAGGAACGAAAAATACAAGAAAATGAACTGGAGATAAATACAGACGCTCATCAAGGAAGGAACATGGACATGAGCGCAACGCCGATGTTTGTCCCTTCGGACAGTGCGTACAGGTAGAGATAATCAAGGGTGAGCAGGGGTCGCCGGAAGCGCCACCACCGGGCCGGTAATTGTACTGGTACCGGTAATGGTTCCCACCAGCGGGAGCGTCGGGAGTGTGGGGAGCGTCGGGAGCGTCGGGAGTGTGGGGAGCGTCGGGGCCGTGGGGAGCGTCGGGAGCGTCGGGGCCGTGGGGAGCGTCACAGCTGGCAAGTCCGGCAACCCCATCGCCTTGGACTCGCCGACGCCGGCACCGTGTGTCGCTGCAACCTTCTCGTTCAGTTCCCTCCCGTCGCAGGACGCGAGCACCGCCAGTAGCAGGAGCGCGGCGGCGAGACACTTTGCCATTGCTAACTTGGGGGCTCTGGTAATTCTACTGAGGAGTATAGCTTGTGTGGCTGTGTTCGAGTGAGGTTAGGCTTAGCATTGTGTACGCTGCCTCTTATAGGCGAGCTGCACGGGGTGGCAGGGTGGCCGTGCGTCGTCCGCTCAGGAGAGGAGAGGATAGAATAGGTAGAGTGCGACATGCAAAATTGCTGGCCCGTCCTTCTCTCAGGTCACGGGCGGCAGAGAGGCATTCAGGTATGGCGGCATGTCAACGTCGGTGGATTGGAATGGGGCGGATGGAATTATTGTCCGCGAATCCGTCGAGCCTCTTTTCATCGCAGTCGAGAAGGCCAACTAGTTAGTCGAGGTGAGTCAATTGGTTTACTGTTCTTCGGTAGATTAGATATTTCTTTTCCCGATCAAGGATGGGAAATGCGAGCTGCTCAATACAGATGCAAGATCTAGTTTTTCCCTTCCAATTTTGTGCGATGATTTTAGGATCTTTGTTATCCCCCAAGTGGTGGTGAAGAGAGCCTCTGACTGGTACGTTTCGTTCCATCTTTGTCCATTTCTGACAAGTACTCTGCACTCCATTTAAGACTTGGTTTACCTGCCGAGAAGGGCATCCACAGCGTGCCAAATACCAAATTGACTATGTAAATTATGCTTGCCATGGGTGTCAAATTTACGATCTTTCATAAGCTTATGTGGTGCCAAATTGTTCTCACAAGTAGGACCTTGTGCACATTGATTATACATATAAACAATCTTTTCATATTCATTTACGTATGGCGCGAGAAGAAAGAGGTTAGAGGGGTGCATCCAGATGGAGTATCTTTTTTAGAGTGCAAAACTTGTATATTGCTGTTACAATCATAATGCTGTTACAATCAGCCAAAGCTAGCTCAACAGCATCTGGACTTCTAAAGACCAAAAACCGAACCAAGTCATGGTTCTACCTTTCAATCAAGCAAACTTAGCTAAACCCTAACTTTATTGTAGGTGATGACTAACATGAGTAATAAAAGATTCACGGGGAGGCCTAAGATGTCTGAGTTCCTTCACAAGAGAATAATAGATCGATTTGTCAAGATCCAGCAACTAAGCAGTCCATCTCAATGATGATAGGCGAGTCGCTGCGCTAGAGAGCCAAAGGTAACCCTTCCATGCAAGCACAAAGTTCCGCTTCTAGAGCTTCACGACGAGAGAGCAATTGCCTGCAGAGTCTCAGGCCTCTTTGATCATGTCAGGTAGAGCTGCATCCCTCTCCCAAAGCACCTCATACCTCCAAGATATAGGTCCTACTCTACTCTAATCCAGAGATCCTTTGAGAACACGGCCACATGATCAGAGAACGGCAACGCCACGTGCTGGACATAGAAAAACACAAACATGTTTCGCCACGAAGTAGAAGCAACCGTCTGCTTTAAACGAACATTCATGTTATATTCACAGCCCACTGCGCGTATTATCGTATACGGAAGGAACCACGGTGAAACCTAGGTCTACCGCCTGATACACCTCTAGGGTATCTCTGAAGGCAACCATCTAAGGTTCTGGACGAGGAGTGGCCGACATATGCTCAAAATCCCATAAGGCTTTGTAAATCTTCGATCTCTAACCAAGGTAAGTCTGGAACCAACTTTAGGGCTTGTAATTTTGGCCACATAATATGACAATTTTTAACTCTCGGTTCCCTGTATACGCAGGTTATTCTCCATTACTCTTCCCCTACATGCACTCTAACTGTCGCATCGATCTAATGGTCGTCTTTATCAAGAATATCAACCACAAAACTTCCATGCCAAAAGAGAGCAAGCCCTTCGCTTAAAAGCCATTACCATCAGCTGCAGTAAAACCTCTGAGGCCTAGTGTAACACCCCAGCCACATCCACTGGTTCCTAGTCATTACGCCTAGTGGGATCCTGACTGGCCTGGCAAACCAACACTAGTCTTTTCTGCGCACTTTTTCCTCACTCGTGCGCATCTGGGACCAACTTCTCAATCGGTGACCCATCCTCAAATTGCTCCAAACCAAGCACGCTTAACTTCGGAGTTCTTTGTGAATGGCCTCCCAAAAAAGAAGGAATTTCTTGTTGATATGAGTGGTCTATCATTCCTATTAAGCCGCTCTCACATAAACATCCACTCAAAGGAGCCGACGTCCTCATCGGCCCAACAGGAATGTTCCCGTTCAGTACACGTCTGTGTGTCCAGTTCGGCACATGTGACATGACGTGAGCCACAATGGGCCACATGTGCCATGTGCCACATGCCCGCGCACACATCCGTGTAACCGCAATGGTTGGCTGTGGTACCAATTGTAACCCCCCCGCCACATCCACCAGTTCCTGGCCAGTATGGCTGGCGCTATCTAGACTGGTCCCATAGACCAACACTAGTCTTTTCTGTGCACTTTGTCCTTAGTTGTGCACACTCAGGACCAATTTCTCAGTCGCTCACCCATCTTCAAATCGCTCCAAGCGAAGCCAAGCGCGTGTAAGTTTGGAGTTCTTTGCGAATGGGCTCCTAGAAAAGAAGGAATTCCTTGTTGATATGTGTAGTCTATCATTCGTACTAAGCCAGGATCTCACACCTAGATGACCCCCAATCCTTCTCACATTTTCCTCCTTCTGCCTAGTTTCACACAAAAAGACCATCGTGGGGGAATGCATCTGCACCATAACTGTTAAGTCTCAAGCTGTCCGGGATTCACCCCCTCCCCAATAATTCCAACTAATGAGATTCATTGATCCCGGTGACACTCCTCGCAGGAGCTCGTCGATGAGTTGTTCTTTGATT
>NC_057798.1:688141910-688146204 GCF_018294505.1 Triticum aestivum | reverse complement strand
GTATAACCAGTTAACGAGAGTTGATCACAACGAGTACAAGGATTAACTCTTTGGGGTCACCGCCAAGACCATCCATACCTTGTTTCCTATTAGGATCCAAGACATCAATGCCTGAATTATTTTCATTAAGTTTTCACCATCCATATCACTCTCCTCCCCTTCTTGCAAAGGGGAATGATCTATGTTCATACCACCACCACTATCTTGGTTTTGGCCTCTACCTAACCTCCCTCGCGTCTATTCCAAGAATCATGGGGGTTCTGAAACTCCAGTGCAGAGGGAGGATGCACACCATCGTCATGCTTGCTATAAAGATGACCAATTGTTCTTCAAACCGCACACCAATCCAGGGGCCTCTCATACTTAACTTTAAAGATTGTCTTTTCTTTTCCGCCATAATCGATAAAAGATTTTTTTAGGAGATTTCTTACATCTAAAATCCCCTTAACTCTAAAAAATACCCGCGAAGTCACCTGGTCCTTTCTCCTCGGCATAGAACTCGCCCACTTTAGCCGCAAGGGGCTTAACTAGGGGACCAAAGTCATCCAACAAATCATGGAATTATATCCATAAGTTGAAGGTGTTCAGACAGATCAAGGACCGCTTAGTAAAGCAGCCACTGGCATACGGTGCCAGCAAAATAAGATTACCCCAAAAGGTTTAAGGGCCTCTCTCCATGACCTTATCCCAATCCCCAAGACATGAAAACTGCATTGTGTACAAGTTGTCCCCCAAAGATCGAAACTTCATAGTCTCCCAAGTGTTCCTCGTGTTCTTGTAAAACTGAAAATCCCCATACTCATGTGATGTATAAACCCTGCTGACGCAAGCCATCGGGTCACCATTGTTGGATCATGCAGAGCATCCTCATACACCAGATCATCCAACTCATGTTCTCTATTGTTTCATCATTTCTTCCATCTCCTTATTCATCCCTGAAGATGATGTTGATTTGATGGTCTCCATTAAAACCAAGTCCACACGCAAACCTTGGCAGAGTCCCACCACCAAACCCTAAGACCCCACCCCTGCTAAGGGTGGGTAGCAATCCAAGGTTTGCCCCATAGTCAGCCTGGTGAGGAAGACTAGGACGGAGTAGCGAGGGAGAGAAATGATATCTACATCGATGACACCGTCGACGAGAGAAGGGAACCCTAGCGAAAGGAGACAAGATGCAAATTTAGATGGAGAATTTTGGCGGAGTTTGGCATCCTGGTAAATAGTTGCTCTGGTTCCCAATCTTTGAGATTTGGCAATGCCTCATGACATATCTAGCATCGGTGCCAAAGGCAGATTTCACACTTGCAACACTATTGGCCCACCTTGTGGGTGCTCTAAGACTCTAAGTGCAATATCATATATGGAAAGTTTGACAATGGTATGATGTGTGTTCGGGAGTAGGGACATGTGCCTGTTATATAAAACAAGAGATTTAATTTACGGGTGCAGTTGGTTCGATGTAGACTTGATTCTCAAGATATCTATACGAAGGGGAGAATTAATCTTTATCCATACCAAACCTTATTACAACAACCATACCAAAAAAAAACTATACACATGCAACATGAATATTCAAGCACTCAGTTACAATTTATGTAAGTTGACATTGCACTGCTTCTTGTTGCCTTACCACCAAGGGCTTTGTAAATCCATCTGCAACCCAATAACTTATGGGCTACTCTTTCTTAGATAAAATGATATTCCACTTCAATGTGCTCAATTCTAGGATAAAGTACATGATTTGTTGATAGGTATGTTGCACTAGATTGTCACACCATAATTTTTTTTATTTGGTTGACATCAAGTTCTCATAATAGCTAATGCACCTTCATCACTTTAGCGGTTGCATTAGCCAGATCTTGTACTTTACTTTGGGGCTGAACCTTGGTATCATGGGTTGTTTTATTGCACTCCATGAAACAAGATTACCAAAAAAAGAAACCTTCAGTATATTTTGTATCATTATAATAGCCTGCCCAATCAGCATTAGATAAGTTATATAAAATAGATGATTCCGGCTTCAAAGTTTCAAGCCCAATAGAAGAAGTATATCTGAGATATCTAATTATTCTATTTATTTGTGTCAATGCACAGTTGTAGGAGCACGTAGAAATTGATAAATTTTATGGACTAAGAAAGATAAATGAGGTTTAGTCAGTGTTAGGTATTACAAAGCCTCAACAACATTTTTGTACCTGGTGAAATATTCTTCCCGAGGTAGCTCATACTCTATCAAAGATAATGATGGCTCTATTTTATATGCATTTTTAGAGCTCATTATTGCATACTATCTCCATATATCATCTCCTAGTGAACAAGTGCATGTCCATTATGCAAGATTTCTGGGTGTTACTCTTTTCATGGCCACCATTGCATAGTTCGTGGATTTATTTATTTTTACTAGTTATCTTTGTTTTGTTGTGTCTACAAGTGTTTTGGAGCAACCATGAGCCAAGCACGATGAAAAGGCCAAGGATGGGTTCAATACGAAGGACTTCTAGGCACCAGACTTAGGTATTTGGAGTTTTAAAAATGACCTTTTCCCAAAGTGCTCAAAACGAAGATCTAATGCCACAAGTGCATCGGTGTCATTCACACGATTCTAACAAGCCCAAGAATGTCAAAATCATAGTTCACATGAAGAAGTTATGGTTGTCTTACTAAAGGGTCCAGAACATTTCACAGTGCTCAATACGACTGCACCGGGTCATACTGGTAGTCGTATAACCCCCAGAAAAGCCACAAATCGCTCAGATCGGACGGGATTCTTCCTGGATGTTGTCACGTTTGTTCCTACTACTTCCTTGGCCAAAGAGGGATGTGTTAGGATTGGATTTGACTCATCTAGAGCCCTTGGATCAAAGTGGAGGAGCTACATCGAAGGAGGAAAACCGAGGGGGCCTCCTATATATACAGCTCCAACCCTAGTTGTCATCTTACGCGATATCCATACCCACTGTTGATCCAAGACCACCTCCATAGACGAAGAAGATCCAAGACAAGAAGAATGAAGAGGAGGCTCAACCAGCATGTTGCTACACTAGCCTTCAGGTCGGTGCCATCTACATCACCACCATCTCCACCGGGGCCACCTCCATCACCAGCATCTCCACCGACGCCACTATTCTCCTCTCCTTCACCGAATCGATATTGTCTTGTAACTTTACCTCCTCCTCTATGTTTACCCACTTTTATGTTTGAGTAGTTGTACTAGTTCTTGAGGATAGGAATGAACCGTTGCATGATTAGAACATAATTCCTATACGAAATCCAATTATTCTTTTCTTTATGTGTTACGTTGATTTCCTAATGGTGTTGTGAAGGTAGACCACTCAACCCTAGCCACTTTAGGACTTGATGGAACTACTATTGGTGTAACGATGGGCTCTTAGAGGATGTAGTGATAGTACCTATCTCCCTCCTTCCCCGATCATTGCAACGGGGAATAATAGAGAACCCTAGGGCTTTTTGTTGTGTTCATGGGGAAACCCTTAAATAACATAGTGGAAATTGGCGTGGGGAAGAAATAGTGGTGGCACGCGTGATACGTGTCTGCGGCATGTATTAGATACCTTTATTTGGCTCCGCTCACGCATTACACATATTCAAGTAGGATGTGTGATGTGCAGATCATGGTTTAGGTTATGGCTCCAAATCGCTTGAGAAGGCCTTACTACTCAAACTCCGCCTCCACGTAGTTTAGTACCTTATGATTTCCTATGTTTACCTTTTTGTATGTAATTTAGTTAAATACCATTTTTATTTGTTTTCCCTAGCAACCGACTAAAGTAGAATATCTTCAAAATCCGGTTTTGGTGCGTACGAAATCGCGTAAGTGGCAACGTGGTTGCGGTGTTAGTAGTAACTTCCTTTTTGCTTCCAGTGGGATCGACAAACCTTACTTACCATGAAATTGCTACAAATCCATATGCACTTGTAGGACATCAGATAACTATATTTTGATGTTGATAGAGGGGTACTGACGAGTTTAAAAACCTTCATGCCAATCATGTGGAGGGGAGTAGGTTACATTGTGTTCTTCTATCATGTGCATTAAACTTTGGAGTGGATTGATCCACGTATGTATGGTACGATGGGCTTGTGTCGGAGCCGCCAACTTTGTTAAATGGGCCACACTTGGCTTATACCAAAGGAGTTGTATGCCTACCCATGAAGGAGGATTCCATAACATATAGGACAAGAGGGAAGCTGTCTACCGACCATACTGAAATAGAACAAATAAAAC
The DNA here is from genome assembly GCF_018294505.1 of Triticum aestivum. NCBI lineage: Eukaryota > Viridiplantae > Streptophyta > Magnoliopsida > Poales > Poaceae > Triticum > Triticum aestivum. The sequence goes on along the minus strand of NC_057798.1, from coordinate 688,141,958 downwards.
AATAGAGACAATTGTAGCCAATCTTGTAGATCCTCTTTCTTCACAAAT
>NC_057798.1:688135866-688141576 GCF_018294505.1 Triticum aestivum | reverse complement strand
AGGTCAAGCTTTTAACTCCAAAATCCTACAAATATTAATCACTTCATCAATGTTGTCTGGCGGGTCGACGAAGGCATGAAGATCACCCGGTGGAGCCATGGCTGTAATGGTGACAACTGAAGCATTGTTCGAGGAGGAGAAGCAGTATTCCATTGGTGAGGGTTGGGATGTGAAAGGAAATAGTCCATGGACCATATACGAAGGTATCTCATATAGGAAGGGGAAATAAGATTCAGGGGAGGGGAAGAGACATTATAATGAGAAGGGGAGAAAACGACGCAAAAATGCTTCAATTTCATGTACAGTTTCTCATGGAGATCGTGGGGGGAGGAAGTTAGTCGATGGCTATACATGTTCTTCCATGTCGGTTCAGTTTTCTAGTGAGAGAATGTGTCGCTTCGTGTGGTTTGTGGGCCATACATGGCATGGCCTGATGGGCGACACATGGTTGGAATTAGTAGCTTCTCCCAAGGTGGGTTGACTTTTTTTGAGAGAGAGAGAGAGATGTGGCTATTCGGCTCTTATGGTTAGAATGCAGGATGTGTCATGTATGCTGGGCAAGAGTTCCTGGCGTGACTGGATGAGCTGATGTGGGTAGGATGCATGTTAAGAGAAATGGGATAGTGAGAATGAGTCTCGTATATAGGATAGGATATTGGATGCCTACACTTCTGAGTGTATTTTCTGTTGGATACAAATGGGTTTTCCTCCGGAAACAAATGAATGTAACACAGTTGCGAGATATAAATCAATGTTTGTAGCCCAAGGATCCGCCATAGGCCACACATTTCTATTTCAACTAAACATATATTTCGGTAATTAGTTGAATCATTTTTCGATATCTGATATCTCTAGCAGTTCAAATCAAATACCTATGCAGTTGATAGATCTCGTGGAGGCATATCTCTCTTTACGGTCACTAGATTCATATATTTACAAGAAGATTTAAGTTATAATCTCTATCCCGTATCCCAAAATAAAATGCAACATGTATTGTGTACAACTGAATAAATCTTTATATAGGTAAAGCGGTCGGGATGGATGGTGTTCAACCAACTTGGTGAGTTCCTTATGGAAGGGCTACTCCTATAATGATGTTTGTCCATCAATATTCATTAACAAGTCCTCTATGGGATTTTACATTATCCCAGTGTATGTCGATGATCTTAATATTATCGAAGCACACAATAACCTTAATTATGAGAGAATTTGAGATGAAGGATTTGGGTACAACCTAATGTTTCTTGGGTCTACAACTCGAGTACCTTCCCCCAGGCATAATTGTACACTAAGTTGCCTAATCTTGAAACTATTCAAAAATAATCAATTTGGGCAAGTCTTATCCATCTAAAACTCTCATGGTAGTTCAATCTCTCAACATAGAGAAAGATCCATTCAGTCCAAGGGGTGATGGAAAGAGCTATTAGGACCCAAAGTTTCATATCTCGGTTTCATTGAAGCGCTTATGTATCTTGTAAATTGCACAAGGCTTAATATTACATTTGCAGTGAATCTTTCTAGCTAGACATAGCCCTGCTCCTACCAAATGACATTGGACAGGATTCAATAATATTGTGCAATCTCTCCAATGCACCATAGAACTTGGCCTATTCTACCAATAATTCTAGAGAAATATGTTCTCCAATATGATTGGATACACCAATGGTAGCTACTTATCATAATCCCACAACGCCAGATCACAAACTAGCTTTGTAAATGTGAGGGCATCATCTTACGAGGGTTGACCGTGGTATTTATTCTTGTAGTTATGCAGACTTTCTCTCTCCCATTTACCCTCTTTCGTTGTAAAATACATGATGGTTTAGACAGGAATACTTTGTTGAAATTGCAACATGACCTTTATTTTGTGTACAAGTATATGATTATGTTGCTAAGAAATAAAAAATGTGAAATATGTTGTACAAAAATTGTGATGACATTGGGATGTGAAGTATCTGTTGCCCAGCTCGAATGCTCTCTTATGAACAGTAAAATCATTAAAAAAAAGGAGTTACAAAATTGGTATTTTTGTGGCAAACTTTGACAATGTTTTTTGTGCTTGTAAAATTTCGTCATGAAAGGACATTCGTGGAATTCATCGTAAAACAACTATGCTCCAAAAGATGCTATTTTTGAAAGCATTTTGGAGTGATTATTTATTTTGTGGCCATGACTTCCACGAATGTCATTTCGTGATGAAAATTTTCAAGCATACTAAACATTTGTCAAAGTTCGCCACACACCAAAAAAATCAGGTTGTTTAAAAAAAACTGTTCACTCCGAGCTCATTTGAGCTTGGGAATATAAGAGGACTTTCGATGACATTGATTCATTTTTCCTCAGTAACATGTCGAGCTACAAGGAATCAACCAAGCTAACCCACAATCCAACCCAGAATTTAGCATAATTTATTGATGTAAATTTGAAGTTCCTAAACCCGAATAAACTGTTAAAATTTGGTTGGGGTTTACATTGTCGTATGGTATGTACAAATTTTTAAGAAATTGCAGTTAAATAATTGTAAAAGGACCTGGAAATTGAGAGAGGCGTTTTGGAGGCCGAGCTCCATGGAGGCCTTTATTTTTGAAAAAATCAAATTCAAACTTTTATGGTTCAAAAAATTGAAAAAAAATATGCGTGTATGTAAGGATGTAACTCACATGTTTGTAAAAAATCATGATGAAATACCTTGAGTTGCGACATGTACAAAAAAGATAAATTCATGGTCTGGGAGGATGAATAGTATGATGGGTTAAACAGCCTCAGGGGAAAAAATCTTTTTTGCACAGCCCTCATTTCAACGTATTTTGAACTGAAAATTTACACACATGTGTGTTATGCCTTCATGTACATCTGTAATTTTTTCAGAATTTTTTGAAATGTAAAAATATGAATTTCGACGAAATTTCAAATTTGAATTTAGAGGCCTCACTGGAGGCCGAGCTCCAAAAGGGATTTCCGGCTCTACCATAATGTATATGCACACTGATTGCTCACCATAATGTCCTGATTCCTGAAGCTCCATCCACGCAGACAAAGAAAACGCCAAATCCGAAAGAGTTGATGAGAGATAAATCACCTTTTACCTCTTTCAAAGCATTAGTGTTACCACAACGAAAACTTGCTGGTTCTTTTAACAGACCGATTCTGGACTTGGGACTTTATGATTAGAGAGTAGTACGATTGATGATACAATTTGTTGATAGGATATGTTTAATTGTTTATTCAAGAAGACGATCGCACTAACAAAGTATTATGTAGTATTACGTTGATGATACGTACATGTGGCACACCAAGGAACGAAAAATACAAACATGAACTGAGAGGAAATACAGATACAGACACTCATTTAGGAACGTGGACATGAGCGAGACGCCGGTGCTTTTCTTCAGGGCGATGCCAGCTATATAGAAGTCTAAAACCCACAAGTTCAGCTTCAGCTCGTATGTATGTAAGTCAGCTCATGAACTAGAGATGATCATGGTTCATGGATGGACAGGGACCCCAGGAACCACCACCAGCGGGCCGTTAATGGTACTGGTTCCGGTACCGGTTCCCACCACCGGCAGGTCTGGCAACCCCGAACCCGAAGAAGCCTTGGACTCGGCGACGCCGGCACCGCGTGTCGCTCCCAGTGCGCCGTCCTTCTGGCTCAGCTCCCTCCCGTCACAGGACGCGAGCACCACCACCAACAGCAGCGCGACGGCGAGACACTTCGCCATTGCTAACTGGGAGGTTCTGAACTTCTGATACTACTGAGGAGACAGTCTTGCTTTAGCTTGTGTGGCTGTGTTTGAGGAGGTAATTTCTTAGCATCGCGTACGTTGCTTCTTATAGGCGAGCTGCACGGGGTGGCCGTTCGTCGTTGGCGCAGGAGAGGAGGGTAGGATGGGTAGAGGTGCGAGACGCGGGGCCCTCCTGCTCGAGCACACGGTCAAGGGCTGGGAGAGGGGCATATGCATATGCATGTATGGGCGGCGTGTCAACGTCGGTGCATTAGAAATTTGGAATGGGGCGGATGCCTTCGCCTGGCCGTGAATCCGTGCCGACTGATCTCATCGCAGTCGAATTGGTTTGCGTTTCTTCAGTAGATCTTTTACTTTTCCCGATCAAGGATGGGAGGCTCCTGGATATGTGCTGTGACCTGTGAGTAGAGGTTGGCGATAAGGTTGGCTGCTTGGGCCAGTGGGTTTCGGTTTCAGAGTTTCACACAAGTCGCCCCAAATGACCCAGCTGTTACTCAATGAATGAGTTCATTTAACTTAGTTTACACCTCTTAGGGCATCTCTAAATTTTCTTTCACATCCGTCCGCAGACAGCAGGAGGCCAATTCGCGGACACGAATGGGCCGCCATTCAACCTTACCCGCATATATTTTAACGACAATTCGAACTAGCAGGATGAAATTCGTGCAAACACGGCCAAATTTCATATAAACATTACGGATTTCTAAAACCGGAAGAAAACATTTACATTTTTAACATGATTTAACTAAAAAGGTAAACCTATGTGCCCGTACGGTCATGCGGAGCTCCACTCCATGACACGAATACACTACACTAGTTTATGGCCGACTGTGGCGGATCCATTTGTCTTCTCCATGTCCTGCAGCCTGCTCACCGAACTGCCGAAAGCCCAGGAAGTATATGCTTCAGTGCAAAAGGCGGCTCGCTCCCACACCGCTCATCGAAGTGGAACCGCCGGCTGATGCAGCCGGAGGGGATGGCGCCTCCGCTTCCATGGAGCCCAAGCGGCGGGCGACGATGGTTTGCACTAAAGAACCGGGCAAGACATCGACTTGTACGCCGGCGTTGCCTCAGTGGTAGCCTTCATATGATAGAAGCGGCGGCGGCCTCCCATGTTCTACTTCTCCTCGATGATGGGGGCGGGCACAAACGTGTTGGCCACCACCTCGTCGATGCCCGCCCAACCGGCTTTCTTTCTCTACCAACATGGTGCGGCTATGCGCGCGGTCGATGTCGGATGACCGCACCAAGGAGGCGTGTTCAGCCGGGTGTGCAGCGGGCGGCACCTTCAGTTGGTGCCCCGCTTCAGTAGCAGAGGCAGTGAGAGATCGCGTCCGTCCTGAGCTGTCTTAAATGTGGAGCGGCGCACTCTACAGCGGCATAAATGCAGACAGCCGGTGCCAGGCGGGAACACGAGTGGGCGAGCAAGGGTTTGGGTAGGCCAGGGTGGTCAAAAGCGGCCGTGGGGAGCGGTCCGAACACCGGCAAAAGCTCACCATGTTTGTCTCTGATTTGTGGGAGAAATCACATCTGGACCATCCTACGGACCAATACTAGACCGCGTTGGTTTGCCTCGGCGGTCCTAACAGCGTGGTCCAGACATATGCGAAAGGTTTAAGGGTCCGCGTTGGAGATCCCTATCTGTCGTATTTTGACATCGATACTGCTACTCTCTCATGCCTAAACGTTGATCGAAAATGGGCTGTAATTTAATTACGTCAGCCGGGTTTTGAACTCAAGACCTGTGGTAGAAATGCATACTCTAGCCAATCTTTACCTAATAATAAAGTAAATTGGGTTTCTTTCGTCCATCATGGCATTTTTCAGAAAAGTCCCTCTATTTCAGATAATTCAACCCGCAGTCCTGTTTTAAGTTAAAACGAATCGTTTTTCATATTTTACACAAAACTCCCTGTGTTTCATTGAAATCAACCCGCGGTCCGGATTTAAGTCACACCCGGACC
>NC_057798.1:688133304-688135182 GCF_018294505.1 Triticum aestivum | reverse complement strand
AGGATTAAACATATTCAAACACTTTTTTGTTTTGTGTGAACACCGAGGCCATTGCCGGCGAGGGTGAGAAGGAGGATAAGCGGCAACACAAATATGAAGCCTCACAAAAATAAAGGAGATGGACCTATTATGGTCTTGGGTGATGGTTGTTGGGTTAAGAGTGTATGTTATGTTTTCTCTCCTGTTGCAATGCACGGGCTCTTTTGCTAGTATAACCAATAGACCGATCTAATGGAAAAGATCAGACAATACATTTATACATCAACAGCCTAGAATCAAATGAGATTTCGAACGTTTTCCCGCGGTGCATCAAAATATAACAGTGAATGTAAGAGAAGAGAGATCACAACCTGCCTCTGATGCTCTTGCGGAGGGTGCCAGGTAATTCAATTCATTATGATGATCCTTCCTTCCGACTTTCCGAGGCTCATTTGTGTAATCGTACTAAATCAGTGCCCTGAGGCTGGGAGGATAGCCAGTCCCTAGAGAAGCCGAGGAAACAATGAATTAAGAGCATCTACGGATCGGACTTTCAAATCCGGCCCCTCAAGCGTCCGCGGATATTGATCTGTCATCTCTCAAATAATGGCGTCCATATTCGGACACCTCAATTATCATATCTTAGATCCATACAAACTCATACAATTACATCAATGTACACATATCGTCCGGCTACTTTATCACTACTAAACTATATGCCACTGGACTACCAAAATTTAGCATGTTCGGCTATGGTGAAGTTCATCCACGGCAGCCCTTGCCCTTCCAGACGCCCTTGCCGTCCTTCTTGCGGAAGTACCGATCGAAGACGCGGTACGGATCGGGGCGGATCTGCTCGTCGCCATAGTTGTCTTCCTTCTCCTTCTCCGCTGGCAGTCCAGGCATGACACGGACCACCCGATTCTGCTCTTGAGCGAGGACACGCGTGTTCCTCTATTGTTGTTTCTTCACAGTGCGGGCGCGGATGACTTCCTCTGCGGCCGCCCGCGCCGCTGCATCAGCCACCTCCGCCGCCGCCATTTTCGCCTTGATACAGGCCTCGGCGGCCCTTATCCTCTCCTTTCCACGGCGGGCCACCCGGTCCCGGTGGGACTCATACTTTGTCCGATCGGTGATGGAGAAGGAGAGGTTTTCCGGCCAGGAACGCAAGGATCCAGCACCAGAGGATCCGAGCGCCCGATGAGCGTCCCGGCAGATGGATCCGTCCGTCGGTCAGGCATTGTCCTTCCGGGAGCGGCGGAGTGCAATGCGGACTGCCATTGCCTCCTCCAACCCACACGGGGTGACACCCCAGTCGATGGATCCAGAGTGGTCGGAGTCCGATCTGCTGCCTGCCATGCCGGAGACAACCGGAACTCGCCGAGACGAGCTCAGGTGGCGGAGGGGAGGAGAATGAAGTGGCTAGGGATTTGTGATGTCTGGGTAATCATGCTACAGTAACCTCTACTAATGATGCCACGTCACCGAGGTCACTGTTGTTAATCTCGTGTTAATTCAATCCCGATCGAATTCAAACTCGAAATCAAACCAAATGATGAAGTTTTCAAACATTAAAACTAAAATGCTCGGAGTGTGTCGATTAATCCATAAGTAGTGGTAGGTGATGAAACCACACTTTTATAAAATATTTATGTGCACTAAGATAATTAAAACAATATTTGAAAATACTTAATAAATGCTTTTATGTATATAGGTAATTGTAAGCTAGTTAAAATAATGTGTGAACATTTTATTACAGTGAGTTATGCTACCTTACTAATCTAGGTATGGGTTTTATAGTTTGTTAAAACTGTTTTGATATTAAAACATTTAAAACCGAAGTTAAAAGAATAAATAAAGACAAAACAAAAATAAAATAAAACAACCCCCCCCCCCCCG
>NC_057798.1:688125326-688132689 GCF_018294505.1 Triticum aestivum | reverse complement strand
GGCGCGCATCGCTACCCTTGACCGCGTCCACCCCCTGCTGCTGCTCCTCTGCCGCCCGCGGGCCTGCTTGTCGCCGGCCCCGCACTCCGTCCCCTGCGCCACCGATGTCGCCGCGCCGTTGGCCATCGCGGCCGCCCTGACCTCTGGCCTCGCACGCCGCTCCCTGCGGGCGAGCGCCCGCACAGGCGCCCGTAACGCCCGCTAACCCGCATCGGCCCAATGGCCCTATGACAAACGGGGCCCAGCCCAGAACGTTTTAAGAAAAATGAAAAATAAAAATAAAAACAAATTAATAAATTTATAATTAAATAACTAATTAGTTAATTAAATTAATTAATGCTAATTAATTAATCTAATTAACTAGTTAATTTAAGTAAACAATAATTAGATTAGTTAAATCCTTATTAGAATCAACAGAGTATGACCTGCGGGACCCACATGTTAGTTTGACCCAGTCAACACCTCTGTTGACTGCTGACGTCATGCTAATGCAGTAATGCTGATTTCGAATTAATTTAATAATAGTAATTTAGAAAATGATTTAAAACTTAAAAAATTAATATAAAATAAACCGTAGCTCAGATGGAAAAACTTTTTACATAAAAGTGGCTCAGAACGACGAAACGAATTCGGATACGTAGCCCGTTCGACCGCCACACATCCCTAGCATAGCAAACACGCAACTTTCCCCCTCCGTTTCATCTGTCCGAAAATGCGAAACATCGCGGATACTTTCCCGGATGTTTCCCCCCTTCACCGGTATCGCCTCCTACTGCGTTAGGGCACACATGGCATCGTTGCTTGTTATGTCATGCATCGTTATGCATTTGTTTGCATTGTATTCATTGTTTCTTCCCCCTCTTATCTCCGGTAGACTACGAGACCGACGCTGCTGCTGCCCAGTTCGACTACGGAGTTGACGGCCCCTCCTTCTTGCTAGAGCAACTAGGCAAGCCCCCCCTTTGATCACCAGATGTCGCCTATTCTTCTCTCTACTGCTTGCATTAGAGTAGTGTAGCATGTTACTGTTCGGTTACTCCTATTCTGTTGCATAGCCTGTCATTGTTGCTACAGTCGTTGATACCTTACCCGCAATCCTAAATGCTTAGTATAGGATGGTAGTTTATTATCATTGGCCCTACATTCTTGTCAGTCTGCCTTGCTATACTATCGGGCCGTGATCACTTGGGAGGTGATCACGAGTATATACTATACATATATACATACTATACAGCTGGTGACTAAAGTCGGGTTGGCTCGTTGAGTACCCGCAAGTGATTACGATGTGGGGGCTGAAAGGACAGGTGGCTCCATCCCGGTAGAGGTGGGCCTGGGTTCCCGACGGCCCCCGACTGTTACTATGTGGCGGAGCGACACGGCAGGTTGAGACCACCTAGGCGAGAGGTGGGCCTGGCCCTGGTCGGCGTCCGCGGTTACTTCATAATAACACGCTTAACGAGATCTTGGTATCTGATCTGAGTCTGGCCACTGGCCTATATGCACTAACCTACTACGCGGGAAAGATATGGGCACTCGACGTCGTGGTATGAGCCGAAGCCTTCTTGACGTCAGCGATGAAGCGGCGCGCGCCGGATTGGATTGGAACGCCTGCTCTTGTATTAGGGAGGCTAGGTCTGCTTCCGGCCTCCCTCGCAACGTGCAGGTGTGCAATGGGCGATGGGACCAGACCCCTGCGCGCATATGATTTAGACCGGCGTGTTGACCTCTCTGTTGTGCCTAGGTGGGGCTGCGACGTGTTGATCTTCCGAGGTCGGGCATGACCCAGAAAAGTGTGTCCGGCCAAATGGGATCGAGCGTGTTGGGTTATGTGGTGCACCCTTGCAGGGAAGTTTATCTATTCGAATAGCCGTGTCCCTCGGTAAAAGAACGACCCGGAGTTGTACCTTGACCTTATGACAACTAGAACTGGATACTTAATAAAACACACCCAGACAAGTTCCACAGACAACCCGGTGATCGCTTTTCCACAGGGCGACGAGGGGAGGATCGCCGGGTAGGATTATGCTATGCGATGCTACTTGGAGGACTTCAATCTACTCTCTTCTACATGCTGCAAGACGGAGGCTGCCAGAAGCGTAGTCTTCGACAGGATTAGCTATCCCCCTCTTATTCTGGCATTCTGCAGTTCAGTCCACTGATATGGCCCTTTACACATATACCCATGCATATGTAGTGTAGCTCCTTGCTTGCGAGTACTTTGGATGAGTACTCACGGTTGCTTTCTTCCCCCTTTTTTCCTTTTCCTTTCTTTCTGGTTGTCGCAACCAGATGGTGGAGTCCAGGAGCCAGACGCCACCGTCGACGATGACTCCTACTACACTGGAGGTGCCTACTACTACGTGCAGGCCGTTGATGACGATCAGGAGTAGTTTAGGAGGATCCCAGGTAGGAGGCCTGTGCCTCTTTCGTTCTGTATCCCAGTTTGTGCTAGCCATCTTATGGCACCTTGTTTAACTTATATATGTACTCAGATATTGTTGCTTCCACTGACTCGTCTATGATCGAGCACTTGTATTCGAGCCCTCGAGGCCCCTGGCTTGTATTATGATGCTTGTATGACTTATTTTATTTGTAGAGTTGTGTTGTGATATCTTCTCGTGAGTCCCTGATCTTGATCGTACACGTTTGCGTGTATGATTAGTGTACGATTAAATCGGGGGTGTCACAAGTTGGTATCAGAGCTAACTGCCTGTAGGAATCCCCCTTCCACACTCCCTGGCCGAAGTCGAGTCTAGTCACTACAAAACTTTTACTAACTTGGCTGTGTGCCTTACGGGCCCACGTCGCCATTGGATGGTATTAGGATCTTTTATTCCTCGACCTATACTCTGGGACTCTAATCTCTCCTCTATTCGGGTTAAATGATTTTACTAAATCTGACTCTAGGTTCTCGTAACTACTTTCTCCCGGAGAACCCCTAATAACAGATGATCGCCTACTGCGTCAGAAGATTTCGAACATACTCTAGGATGTTCTCCCGAGACGCTTGTGCCCACCGCCTTTGCAAATTCCCTAGCACTGTTATATCATTATGGATAACTGCATGCACCTGCCATTCTTACATTCGATCCCATTGAGCTTGTCATTACAAGGTGCACGTACTGCTCTTCGTTGTTCCGAGAATCCTTTGAGCTTACTGCCTTACGGCTCTTTGCCACAAGAATACCCATATGGATAATTCCTTGCACTCATCGAGTATCCGATCCTTCTTAGTTGTTCAGGTTTTTCACATAAGCCTTCGAAATACTATTTGATCTTTCAAAAATCCTTAATAGCATGGTGTTCTTAAAATTCTTGCTTGCTTGCATTATGGTTAATGCCAGAAGCATAATAATCTTATTGGCATCCTTTGTCACTATCATTTTTGAGTCCATTGATTCAATAAGTTGTGAATGTTCACAATCATCAGTCAAATCCTAGGATTATCCTTCCGGCTCAGACGACATTTGGATATGAGCTGGTTCTTGACCAATCAATGCCTTGATCGGTTGTGCTTCTAAGTCTATCGAACTTATTCATTTTCAATCAGAACGATTGCTTCTGATCCCTTAATTTGGAAATCATAAAATTCTTTGCATTAAGCTTGGAATTAGTCAGTTGTTTCTACAATCTGATGCCTTGGCATTCCTTCTTCCTTTGATTGAGTACCGATACTCACATCAGCCCCATTGTGGACCGCCATACCCATTGCCGGGTTATTATCCGATAGTGTCGTTCACAACCAAAATTCTTATGAGTTCTTTACCCGATACATAATGCCTTTGGTAAATTGTATCCTCTACTTTTGTCAACCATGCTCTACTTTTGAGCTTGTGTTATTTACTCTTGAAGTTCATGGTATATGTTCTAAGAAGCCCCGATGGGTTGAACCTATGCCTTCCTTAATCTGTGTGATCTCGAAAGTTTTCACGGGTCATACTCCTCTGGTAATTCACCAGGTAGGTTTTGAAACTGTAATCATTTTTATCTAGAGCAGTGAATGAAAGGTTATGCATTGAAGAAGTGGGAGTCGACCTTGAACTTTGTGTTCATGCCCATGGACACGATGTAGATCCTATCATGGAAGCTACTCTTAAATTAATTATTCCCTTGGTATAAGTTCATCTTATATCTGGGATCTAGTCTTTTGCAATCTTGGTTCCGGCCATATTGATATTCTTTGATTCCTTTTCTCGGACAAGTTGAAGTACTTGTCTTCTGCAGATCATTACACCTATCCAACCTCTATTCTGCTCTACCTTTGAGTATACCCTCTGGTATCTCGAGAATATCACGGAACTACATAACTTCTTATGAGTTCTTCGTCAACTATTATTCTCGTCGATTCCAATTTCCCCCCGGGTTTTGAGTTATTAGTCACTCGAGAACACCGATAAGTGAATCGATTCCGCACTCTGATTCAATACTTTAAGTAATTTTCATTGCCTATGAGTTTAATAATCCTTCAAGTCATTCCTAGCCTGATCGGCTATATCCTTATCGAGCAACTTTTTAACTGTGCTACCTGGTCCTTATTTCCGGAGCACCACTTTCTACGATGAGCTAAGCTTACGTCGATTTTCCTCGTCATATCATTTTTCCTTGAACAGCAAGCTTGATTTTGAGTTTGTGTCGTACTCGTGGTTCCAATAACCTTTCGCTTCATCAGTCCTTTGACTTGATGTCATCGCCGATCGATTACACCTTCGTGAAATCTCTCGACAATTGTGTCATGATCATCATCAACATTTTTAGCTCTTCCAGAATATCGATTGAATTCTTGATGAGAAATACCACCCTTGCCCCTCTATGATCTGTGTTATCATCAACAACATTATTGCCTCCCCTCCGACACAAACTTGATCATGTTATGGAGCTCCTTGCTATCCAGCTTATGTTATGTTCTACCTTGACGTATTACTGTTCCTTATGTCAAGGATGTTGCAAGGATGACTCCCCCTCTTAAGAATTCTCGTTATTGTGATGCCTCTCCCCATCACCCTTCTTTTGGTCCCCGTGTTGCTTCTAACCGGAATACCAATAAGTGAAATCTGCCGTGAGACTTCAGTATTATTCTTAGCAACCTTATTGCTTCGGAGTTAATGGACAATAATTCCAACTTAGTGTGCTGGTTATTGAATCACCATTCTAACTTTGATCATGCTACCTAAACCCATATTTCGGGTGGACCTTTCAACCAATGTTTAACTGGGTATGTTTTCCTCGAGCATACCTCTTTATATCATTTGATCTGACAAATGTTATCTCCTTGTTCACATAAGTGTGGAAATCCATCTTTTGAAAATCTCAATGATTTGTCGCTGAGTCAATCAGCCACCTCCTCACCTCTCCTTGAATTAATGATGAACTCTTGTTTCGGAACTCGCTCCCACTATCCAATTCCCGAGGATCTTACAATGTCATCTCGACAATTTGGTTGCACCTCTCTTCTCAGGCATCCCGAGTTTGCGATATCCTGACGCCAATCGGATCTGGATCTCGGTCAGATATAATGGTTGGAACATATTTCCAAAAATTATAACATTGGTCTTTATATGACTCGGTAAGATGATGTCATGCTTAGCACACCTGGTCATAGGACCTATTGTTATAGTTTCCTTTTTGGCAAGGTTAGTCATTCTTCCATGAGCAAATTGTAAGACTTATTCTATAAGTTGTTCCTGATGGATCCTTTTTGTTTCCAAAGTCTGATCTTCACCTGTTGACCATGTCAATGCTATCTGGAAGCATGTCTATGGTACTCCGATTTTCAACAGGAACATTTGAAGCCCAATGCTAAATGTTTCCTGCTCAATTATCCAAACACCGCTGTATGGGTAATGTCATAAAAATTCTCTCCCCTACCTAAAGAGTTTACTACATTATATCATGTCATGGATATCATGCTCTGCTCGTCCTTCCGAAGGATATACCTTTGAAATATGTGTTTAAACACCTTTTCCTTTCCATTGTTTTGTTTAATCTGATAATCATATTTTTCTTTCCATTTGTTGGGTTAACGTTTCTTGTGATCTATATGATCTAAGCAGTAATATTCTCCTGCTTAGGTAAACACCTCGGTTTACAACTCTATCAGTGTGACCCTGTTACTATTGCTGACGACATCCTGGTAACCCCCGATGGATGAGAACTTTGCCTATTGGTCCGCCTCGTTCAACGAGCAGGAAAATGGTTCTCTTCGTCCCTCTCCCTTGGTACCAACGTTGTTGCCAACATAACTGACAGGCTATCCTCTGCCATGCCTTGCTACCATGACCGTGCAATATGTCGGCGTCCTTCCTACTTTTGAACCACATGGTGGGCCCATAACCCACAGTTCCACAGGATCGAAACCTGACTCTCCTGCACCCCCCTGTTCCCAAGGTTGTTCCTCGCGTGTGGCCTCGTATGTAAATTCATGAGCCACTTCTGAGAGATCATCAATTCGGGTATCAAACACGATGCCTGTTCCTGTTGCTTTGAACCCCTTTCATGCCCTATTTCGGGCATCGACTATAGCCTGCCCGCTCGAAACTTCCTTTTTGCACCTTCTTACTTTGCTCTCGATGATTTCTTAAGTTTCAATTCGAGAGTTACTTCCGCCACCTTTCCTGCTGTTATCTATCAGATAAGCAACATTGTAGCGGTCCATTTTTCCGAAGTTACCCCTTGTCGTACGAATGATGGAGTTCCCGAAGAAAGGATGCTGACTTCATCATGATGACCTGAAGCAAAGAAATCAAGACGTCAACGTAATGGATCGACCTCTTTGAGAAGAGCAACTAGCAACAAGAACCCTCGCTATAATTTCTTAACCAGAGTGCCCCTTACGCCTTTTAAATCTCGGGACGAGATTTCTTGTAGTGGAGGAGAATTGTGACGTCCGGGTAATCATGCTACAGTAACCTCTACTAATGATGCCACGGCATCGAGGTCACTGTTGTTAATCTCGTGTTAATTCAATCCCGATCGAATTCAAACTCGAAATCAAACCAAACGATGAAGTTTTCAAACATTAAAACTAAAACGCTCGGAGTGTGTCGAATAATCCATAAGTAGTGGTAGGTGATGAAACCACACTTTTATAAAATGTTTATGTGCACTAAGATAATTGAAACAATATTTGAAAATACTTAATAAATGCTTTTATGTATATAGGTAATTGTAAGCTAGTTAAAATAATGTGTGAACATTTTATTACTGTGAGTTATGCTACCTTACTAATCTAGGTATGGGTTTTATAGTTTGTTAAAACTGTTTTGATATTAAAATATTTAAAACCGAAGTTAAAAGAATAAATAAAGACAAAACAAAAATAAAATAAAACAACCCCCCCCCCCGCCCTAACTAGGCCAGGCCCTGA
>NC_057798.1:688102108-688124807 GCF_018294505.1 Triticum aestivum | reverse complement strand
GGCGCGCATCGCTGCCCTTGACCGCGTCCACCCCCTGCTGCTTCTCCTCTGTCGCCCGCGGGCCTGCTTGTCGCCGACCCCGCACTCCGTCCCCTGCGTCACCGATGCCGCCGCGCCGTTGGCCATCACGGCCGCCCTGACCTCTGGCCTCGCCTGCCGCCCCCTGCGGGCGAGCGCCCACACAGGCGCCCGTAACTCTCGCTAACCCGCATCGGCCCGATGGCCCTATGACAAACGGGGCCCAGCCCAGAACGTTTTAAGAAAAATGAAAAATAATAATATTAATGAATTAATAAAATTTATAATTAAGTAACTATTTAATTAATTAAATTAATTAATCTAATTAACTAGTTAATTTAATTAAACAGTAATTAGATTAGTTAAATCCTAATTAGAATCAATAGAGTATGACCTGCGGGACCCACATGTCAGTTTGACCCAGTCAACACCTCTGTTGACTGCTGATGTCATGATGATGTCATGCTAATGCAGTAATGCTGATTTCGAATTAATTTAATAATAATAATTTAGAAAATGATTTAAAACTTAAAAAATTAATCTAAAATAAACCGTAGCTCAGATGGAAAAACTTTTTACATAAAAGTTGCTCAGAACGACGAGACGAATCCGGATACGTAGCCCGTTCGACCGCCACACATCCCTAGCATAGCAAACACGCAACTTTCCCCCTCCGTTTCATCTGTCCGAAAATGCGAAACATCGCGGATACTTTCCCGGATGTTTCCCCCCTTCACCGGTATCGCCTCCTACTGCGTTAGGGCACACATGGCATCGTTGCTTGTTATGTCATGCATCGTTATGCATTTGTTTGCATTGTATTCATTGTTTCTTCCCCCTCTTATCTCCGGTAGACTACGAGACCGACGCTGCTGCTGCCCAGTTCGACTACGGAGTTGACGGCCCCTCCTTCTTGCTAGAGCAACTAGGCAAGCCCCCCCTTTGATCACCAGATGTCGCCTATTCTTCTCTCTACTGCTTGCATTAGAGTAGTGTAGCATGTTAATGTTCGGTTACTCCTATTCTGTTGCATAGCCTGTCATTGTTGCTACAGTCGTTGATACCTTACCCGCAATCCTAAATGCTTAGTATAGGATGATAGTTTATTATCATTGGCCCTACATTCTTGTCAGTCTGCCTTGCTATACTATCGGGCCGTGATCACTTGGGAGGTGATCACGAGTATATACTATACATATATACATACTATACAGCTGGTGACTAAAGTCGGGTTGGCTCGTTGAGTACCCGCAAGTGATTACGATGTGGGGGCTGAAAGGACAGGTGGCTCCATCCCGGTAGAGGTGGGCCTGGGTTCCCGACGGCCCCCGACTGTTACTATGTGGCGGAGCGACACGACAGGTTGAGACCACCTAGGCAAGAGGTGGGCCTGGCCCTGGTCGGCGTCCGCGGTTACTTCATAATAACACGCTTAACGAGATCTTGGTATCTGATCTGAGTCTGGCCACTGGCCTATATGCACTAACCTACTACGCGGGAAAGATATGGGCACTCGACGTCGTGGTATGAGCCGAAGCCTTCTTGTCGTCAGCGATGAAGCGGCGCGCGCCGGATTGGACTGGAACGCCTGCTCTTGTATTAGGGAGGCTAGGTCTGCTTCCGGCCGCCGTCGCAACGTGCAGGTGTGTAATGGGCGATGGGCCCAGACCCCTGCGCGCATAGGATTTAGACCGGCGTGTTGACCTCTCTGTTGTGCTTAGGTGGGGCTGCGACGTGTTGATCTTCCGAGGTCGGGCATGACCCAGAAAAGTGTGTCCGGCCAAATGGGATCGAGCGTGTTGGGTTATGTGGTGCACCCTTGCAGGGAAGTTTATCTATTCGAATAGCCGTGTCCCTCGGTAAAAGAACGACCCGGAGTTGTACCTTGACCTTATGACAACTAGAACTGGATACTTAATAAAACACACCCAGACAAGTTCCACAGACAACCCGGTGATCGCTTTTCCACAGGGCGACGAGGGGAGGATCGCCGTGTAGGATTATGCTATGCGATGCTACTTGGAGGACTTCAATCTACTCTCTTCTACATGCTGCAAGACGGAGGCTGCCAGAAGCGTAGTCTTCGACAGGATTAGCTATCCCCCTCTTATTCTGGCATTCTGCAGTTCAGTCCACTGATATGGCCCTTTACACATATACCCATGTATATGTAGTGTAGCTCCTTGCTTGCGAGTACTTTGGATGAGTACTCACGGTTGCTTTCTTCCCCCTTTTTTCCTTTTCCTTTCTTTCTGATTGTCGCAACCAGATGCTGGAGTCCAGGAGCCAGACGCCATCGTCGACGACGACTCCTACTACACCGGAGGTGCCTACTACTACGTGCAGGCCGCTGATACGACCAGGAGTAGTTTAGGAGGATCCCAGGCAGGAGGCGTGCGCCTTTTTCGTTCTGTATCCCAGTTTGTGCTAGCCATCTTATGGCACCTTGTTTAACTTATGTCTGTACTCAGATATTGTTGCTTCCGCTGACTCGTCTATGATCGAGCACTTGTACTCGAGCCCTCGAGGCCCTTGGCTTGTATTATGATGCTTGTATGACTTATTTTATTTGTAGAGTTGTGTTGTGATATCTTCTCGTGAGTCCCTGATCTTGATCGTACACGTTTGCGTGTATGATTAGTGTACGATTGAATCGGGGGCGTTACAGGTTTGCTCGGGCCCCATATCCGTCTCATATTTGGGTTGAATATGGGATGCCGGTCAGCCTGGGCGTTTTAGGCCCGTTTGAGACGTCTGTTTGGATCAAGAAAACGTGACCGGACAATCCGCCCGGACACGTCCGTTTGAATCGAGAAAACGTGACCGGACAATCCGTTCGGACGTATGAAGCTGGTTTGAGAGGTCTGGTTGTAGATGCTCTAAGCTCGGAGTTCAGGCTGTACAAGCACACTCTGAATTACATAGAAACTTTTGAGCTGGCGTCGTCTCCGTTGTTTCGGATGTGTGCACGTACGTACACCTTACATGTGTACGGTGTACCTGCTCGCTTGATTCTGCGAGATATCGTTATCTTGGTTTGGTTTGGTTAGCTCGCCGGCCGGCGCTTCATGATCTGTGCATACCAGCATAATGTTGAAGTACAAACGGATTCCACAATTCTGGAAAAAAAATTGGTTGGCAGAACAAACTATGTGCTTCATCGTTGATGTACATTATTCATATGTTTATTCATAAAGGCACATTGACAAGGTTTACATTGATGACAGAGTAGGAACAAGAACCTGAACATGAACTGAAAGGAAACATGGCGGACATATAATTGCTACAGATCAAGGCGCACGGACGTCAGCGGAACGCCGACCGATGTTCTGCTTCCGGCCGGTGCTAGCTTGCTAGAAGTCTACGACGACGACAAGTTGATCAGCTGCAGGTGCATCATCATGGAGACTTATTGCTGTCGGCAGAGCCGCGAGCAGCCGGAGGGATCCCAGGGACCACGGGCGGCAGCGGCAGCGGCAGTTTGGGTAGTGGTACCAGAGGCGGCAGCGTCGGCAACCTGGGCACCACATCCTTCACCTCGTCGACGCCGCCACCGGCGCCGCCATTCCCTTTCAGCTCCCTCCCGTCGCAGGACGCGAGCACCATCACCACCAGCAGCAGCAGGAGCGCGACATCCAGACGCTTCGCCATTGCTACGCTTTGCTAATCAAGAACCGGAGATATTATTGGCCCTTTGGTATGCGCTATGGTAGCTGTGTCGATCTGCGACTCTGCATGAGCTTAGGCTGATCCATGTGCTGCGTTTTATAGGCGAGTTGTGGAGCGGGCGGCGTGTCGGGGGTAACAGGTATACGTGTCAGGAGAGGCACATAGGTGGCGGTGTGGTACGCGGCGGCGGCCGTGGGACGCGCGCGGGCTCCAGCTCCACCTCAGGGTCACCGGTCACGGGCGGCCGGGGAGATAAGACGACGCATGAATGGCATGTGCACGTCGGTGGAGCGAGGAATGGGGCGGATGGCTTCCTTTGTCTTCTCCGTGGCCGTTGCCGACGTGTTGCGCGACCTTGCAGCGGCTACCCCCGGCCGGTAGTACGAGATTGGGAAATTAAGAGACGACCGACGAGGTGGGTGGCTACAGGCCGGCCATGCGAACGTAGGTCTGCAGTACCACATCAGTCGGGCAAACAAATGAGTGTTGCGGTAGACGGAAAAGGAAAATATCGGATCATGGTAAAATCTTCATTGCAAAGAATGCGTGGTCACATACTGCAACCAGAACCCGAAATTAAAAAAGAGCACAAATAACGATTATATAGATTCTAGTTGTGTATGCAATCACAAGCCGACCTTAGCTCAGTTGGTAGAGCGGAGGACTGTAGTAATCGCAGATAAATCCTTAGGTCGCTGGTTCGAATCCGGCAGGTCGGACATCTTTTTGTACTTTTTGTTTGCGTAGTAAAAATAGCCCACAGACTTCTATTTTTATTTTTTTCGTTTTGAACATTTGCATAGTAAGTAAAATAACCCATAGATTACGTTTGCATATAAGTCATGTGTAATTTGAATAGACTTGCAAGCCAAGTTGAGGCAAACTGTCTCATTCATTTCATTAACACGTTTGAATCCTCCCTCAGTAAAGAAATAAAAAAAGAGCGTCCACCATTCGTAAGGGCAGAGCTTTCAGATGCGGATGACTCCTCCCGTGGAGAAGAAACCATGATCGCCGAGAATCTGCGAAATTTGGTCAAGAAACTTTGTTTCAGGGAGCTGTTTTTTTTTTTTCGTTTCTTTTGGAAGGTTGTTGAATGTACGAATCAAGAGGCTTACCAGCTCAGAATTATTAGTAATTTTTGGACAAGCTCCCAAAATTATTTGAACAAGCAACAATGTATTATGTATAGATAACAAATGTCAAACACCGGGCCTCCAAATTCAGCCTTTCCTGCGAGAAAAAATATGCAAAACCAGTAGCCCTTGTTTCCTTTTTTTTTGCGAATGAGTAGCCCTTGTTTCCTGCCTGGCCTGGTCAAGTGAAGTGAGCAGCAAATCTGCTGCGGTTAGAGATTTTTTATCAGAGTTCAAATAACTACTTATTCATATCATTCCATCCATCCACTTCACATCGTACCTCGTACATGAGATCCATCTACGTGTCTACAGCACAACTCGTATTTGTGTCATATATGCCTCGACCAACGAACAGCAAAATAAATTAAATGTCAACGACAAAAAGGAAAAACCTATAATATATATGACGGTTTCTTCTAAGCGGCCATTCTCTGTATCTCCTTCCAGGTGCTGCGAAATAACATCACTATCCTCCTGTGGTTGCCTGCTACGTGTCTACGGCGAAGGACCAGTGTTCTCAAGGCTATATCACTGCACATGGACCCATGGGTCTGTGTTGGCGAACTTCTGTTGAACGTACCGAGCATGGGATCAGGCCGACCCGTATCCGCCCGGGTGCGCCTTCTGCCATTTCCAGGCCGTTGCAAGGCTCTCGCGGAGGTCTGTGTGTTGGGCTGTCCAGTTCAGCTCGTCGCGGATCTTGGCCGGGTTGCTGTATACTTCGGCGTAATCCCCGGGTCTCCGGTCGAGGTAGTCAACCTTGATGGTCGCTCCGGTCGCCTTCTTGCACGCTTCTACAAACTCCTTCACTGACCTACCTGATAAAAACATCAACAGGATACAAGTTCAGAAACAAGCGAGTGTGTGGTCTTAAATAGATTTTAAGGTATTCATGTGCGGTTGTCCGCACGGCATGATTATAAAACTTTCAACAACCTTTCCCTGTGCCGACATTGTAGATTCCAACTTTGTTAGGCTCAGCTTTACCAAGAGCTTTGACATGAGCATCAACAAGATCTGTGACATCAATGTAGTCTCTTACACAAGTTCCATCAGCGGTAGGGTAGTCCGTTCCTCGAACCTAAAGGGGGCAGATCGAATGTCATATACCGTGATTATTATGTAATGTCAACATGACGGATGCTAGAATGAGCATGTCAATATGAGTACCTTCAGCCCTGGAATGATTCCCGATGCTGCATCAAAACACGCACCAGAAATCCTTCCATGCTCACGCAGTTCAGGCCTTGGAGCTTCCCCAAGGCGTCCCTCAGGGTCTGATCCAATCACATTGAAGTATCTAATTCAAAAGAAACCATAAGTGGGTTTCCTATGGATTATATTTTTAGTGTAGGGTAGGAGAGACAAACCTTAAGATCATCACAGCCATGTTCGATTTCTTTGAGAAATCTAGAATGATGTCCTCGGACATCTTTTTTGCCTTGCCATATGGATTGATAGGTATCTGCGTGGCAACACGAGTTATTTACTGTGAGATTATTAACCTAAAGTGAACTGTCAAAAAAGAGAAGTTCAGGCACCAAGGACCAACCTGAGGAGTTGTTTCTACAATAGGCATTGTGTCAGGTTCACCATATGTTGCACAAGTACTCGAGTAAATCAGAGTTTTTACATTATGTGCTGCCATTGCCTCAAGCACTGTCAACGTATTTGATGTTATGTTGTGGTAGTACCTGTTATATCAAACTGTCAATATTAGCATTCAATATTTAACGATGAGCTGTCAAGAATGGCAAAAATGGATGACCTTTATTCTAATTTATTTTCATTTAATGCTATGATAGTATTATA
This sequence comes from Triticum aestivum, assembly GCF_018294505.1. NCBI lineage: Eukaryota > Viridiplantae > Streptophyta > Magnoliopsida > Poales > Poaceae > Triticum > Triticum aestivum. The sequence continues at coordinate 688,118,169 of NC_057798.1, read as the reverse complement.
GATTGCCATATTTGGCAGTTTATGGAAACACAGGTGATTTGCAGCCTACATATTACACAGGAGATACACAGTATCAATGATCTGTATTTATGTAGAGCTATTTAGTGCTTAGCTTTCTAATTAGTCCGAGCAATACAAGGACACTGTCACACCACATGCCTAAAATAAAAACTGTACCTTAGTGGCTCTTGCGTGCTCTCACCAACATAAGCAACAGCAGCGAAGTGCATAACAGCATCAAACGCGTTCTCCGAAAACATTTTGTTCACCTGATTGTCGGTTAAGTGCAAAACACATTTCTCAAATGCATAGATGTACAGAACATATATATGGTGGTCAAAGTTATTTTTGGAAGGACAAAGGATACAGCTTTCGGATCGCCTAAATCAGTGTATATAAACTGAAGCCTCCCAGGCTCTGGAAACAGCCTCTGAAGAGCTCTGACAGCTCCCATGTTCCCTCTCGAAAGGTTATCCTGTGAATATGAGATGGCATAAGTCTCTCACTACCAAAGTTCATATAACATAAGAACTAAAAATGTAAACAGGGAATAAGAAATTTACCACAATGGTAACTCGGTAGTTGTCCGTAAGGAGACGAAGAGTAGCATGTGAGCCAATGTATCCAGCACCTCCAGTCACCAGCACATGAGTCACCCCAGTTTCATGGCGAGAGAACTGCAGCACATGTAGATGCATCAACTCCAGTTTGAAAGAGTGGAGTTGCAGGAGTAAATAACTGTAAACTACTAGATTGGATGGCAATCTGAAATGTCTGTACGAAATCGCTTGCGTCTGATGGAACAATGACTATAGTTTATCTAGAACAGATGATGCAACAAAGTATTATATAATAATCTCAGCTAGAAGAAGAAGAATGGACTGTTCGTCAAATTAGATGGCAGAATGAAATGTTCCAACAAATTGCCTTACTGGCCCTTTTTGTCATGGAATCAGTATATTAGTGCTCCATGTGGAACTTGAATGATAACATTAAAATTAAGCCAGAAAGAAGGAATCATGACAGTGCCAACTCATCAGCAAGTGACAGCGACATAGCATTCCTACGATAACCTCAGCTGAAAGAAGAAGAATGAACTGTTCCATCAAATTAGATGCAGAATGACATGTTCCTTCTAGCTGCCTTACTGGCCCTTTTTGTCATGGAATCAATATACTAGTGCTCCATGTGGAACTTGAGTGATAACATTAAAATCAAGCTGGAGAGAAGGAATCAGGACAATGCCAACTCATCATCAAGTGACAGTGACATAGGCCAGTTGGTGAGAGGTTAGCACATACCACGCTAGTACCGCCAAAACCAGGAGACTGTTTCAACACAAGTATGCACATGACAGTGAGGGCGGCAGCCACCGCGATCTTTCCTGCGAAATTAGGCTTGCGTCTCGTGTCACCGAAGTCCATGCCTGCAAAAATAATGTGCCGAATTCAAAGTTGTGCCAGCAAAGTCATAGTGTCCCGGCCCAACTACATGTTCTCGCACTCATAGGTTACAGTAAATTTGAACGGTATGTACTTCACAGAAGTACAATCACATAATCAGAAGCTCCTGTAATATTAATGGCATGTATTTACAACATTTGACCATGAACAGACACTTTCGTGTTGCAGCCTGCAATAACTATCAAGGTCAAACATTTGGTCTATATGACTATACCATTCAAGTTTCATTCCCTGGTGGTAACCGGGTCAAGTTTCATTCCCTGGTGGTAACTGGGTCGATGAGAACAGACGCAAAAAAGGTAAAGTGAAAATAAAAGTAGCACAAGACCATGAACTGAGGAAGAAATGATGTTGTACCTGACAAGATCCAAGACCTGGTGGTCCTAGCTTGGCTTCTGCTCCGGGGGGTTGTTGGCATGTGCGGTCGGCTCCCGCGGAAGAAACCAACAAGAACTCAACTTCCTCCTCCTCCCTCCTCCTCCTCCTCCTCCTCCTCCGGCCTACGAATCTGCACCGGCAACATGGTCACGCACGATTATTTGCAAGAACAAAGAACAGAGACATCGTCAAATTGGCTTCACAAGAAGGAAAAACTCTGAAACAGCTGCACTGCAGCTCGCTGACGGAATAAATCACACGGAAAGCAAGGCGAGGAACAGGGGAAGGCGAGGAAAGCATGGTGGCAGGAACCCAAATCCTTGACCGGAGGGGAGAGAAGAGAGGAGAGAGGAACTGAGCCAGGGAACTCACCTTGCGAGCAGATCGGCGCGGCTGGAGACGGAGGCGGACCTCGCCGGCGATTTGGGCGCCGGGCGAGATCGGTGTGCAACGGTCCAAGATGGGGGGAGGCCGGGGGAGGGAAGTGAGGCAGAGGAGGAGCAAGTCGTCGGGGAGTTTCTATTTACCGAGTCATAAAGCCTGCGCCGATTTATGGGAATCTTCTGCGTATGGCTCGCTGGCTGGATTCTCGCGTATTTAAATACGGTTCTTTTCTGTAGACCGGGAGTATTTTAGCTGGAGGCAATTGTTTAAATGGAAGGTCTAGGTAACGAATGTTCACCCCCGGTTCCTAAGGGGTGAAGTGCTTGTGCCAGTGGGATGCAACATTATGCGGTTCAGATGCAATCACAGGGGGAAGAAGAAACACGGAGCGGGAGGAAGGGCGCGATGAGGAGATGTGTAGCGACATCGGCTTATCGTCGTTGGACAGAGAAAGGGGATGGACGTCAAATAGTGTCGAACTGCCCCATAGGCTGAGGGGGTGGCGGCATATAGCCGGTGGGTGATACCGGCAAGACAGTTGGATGACACGCACAAATCAAGAAATGGTCCAAAAAAAGATGGATGCCATTTTTTCAGAGGTACGCATGTCAATGCGGAGCTAGACAGGAAGCTCGGCGGGGGGCAAAGCAAAAAATACGAACTGTTGGAGGGACCAAGATCTTACTCTTTTTTTTCCTAATCCAATCCCTGCATAATAATGTTTCAAGACTGGGGCGGGGGAGGGGGGCAATGGCCCCCTCAGACTTGTACTAAGCTCCGGCACTGACACAGATAGATGGTTGCCGACGTTTGATGGTGACATGGGTGTAGGACGAGAGGAGACAAAGCGGTGGTGGTGAAGCAAGGTTGTGACGGAAAGGGTAGAGCGTCGGCGATGGAAGTTTGGACCAAATAGATGAGGAAGAGGGAGAAAGTGAACTATCTCGCGAATGATCATGCTTCATTCAAGTTTTCGTGTTTAAAGACCGCCATAAGCACACTCTAAGCAACACCCACACATATTGCCCGATTAAATGGATGGGCTCCTAGCCAAGTGTCGAGAACACGGTGTTGTCCCTCAACAGACTCGAGTTTGAATCATGTGGGCTGAATAATTATTGCGTGGTTAACATGTATACTCCGATCAAATATGTCGCACCGTATTACTATGATGGTGGATTTTCTGAGCTCAAGCTCCATGGAGTTTATTTTTTGAGAAAAAAAACAAAAATCACATTTTTTGTTAAGTTTCAAAAAAAAATCTGAAAAAATACACATAAACATAAAGATGCATACTGCTTCAAAGCTTCACCCCATTTTTAGAAACTAGTCATGGTGTTGCAAAGAATATAGTAGCATGACAGCTGCATAGTGCTGGAAGCCAGATGTCGTAAGAAGCAAACATGTGTGCTTCTTTTCTAGCGCACATTTTTTTTCTTAAACGTGCGCTAGAAAGAAGCGCGAACTTGGATGTGTACACGAGACACGCGCACACTCTTTGGTTGCCGACACAGACAGAACTGAAGTTTTTTTTTTTTTGCAACTAAGATGTGTCACATGGTTGGGGTGCTGTGCTGGTCGCCTGCACCGGATTCCTGCGATGTTACACTATATGGTTGTTTTGGGCAGCACGTACAGTAAGAGCAACTCCAAAGGGCCGACCCATTTCGTCCGGCTGCGTTCGTTTTGGTCGGCGCGGACAAAAGTGGCGGCCCAATGTCTCGACCCAAACCCAAATCACGTCCGCGTCGCGTCCGCGCCGACACATTTGCACCCCAAATGCGTCGGCGCGGACGCCGAACGGATGCTTCGTGCGTCTTCTCGCTATCCGCCGCTCCCCCACATGACAGTCGTCCAACTACCCGCTGCCCACGCGGTCAGCTTAATTTATGACGATGGGCCCACGCGTCAGCGATGGCGCTCGTCCTTTTTTAAGCCGACTGTGCGGTGGGGCCGTCCTCATCCAAACTCGCCGTCCACATCTGCCCACCTTTGCTCCCTCGTCGCCGGCAAACCCTAGCCACCACAACCACAGCAAGATGGGCCTCTTCTCCGGCGCCAGCGGCAGCAAGGCCAAGGGCAAGTCACCCGCCACCCCTTTCCCCTCCGAGTTCCTCCCACCTTCGCCGGCGCCGGCGCCTCGCTGGCAGAGGCAGCGCTTCAACGTGCCAGTGCACCAGGCGGAGTGGCACTGGCAGAACCGGCAGCCTCTGCCGTATCCGGACGTGGCGCTGCCGCACGACTGGCATATGGATCCCGATAGGATCCCAGTGCCAGCGCCGTGGTCGGCTCGTGCTCACGCGGAGGAGGTGCGGCGCTGGCGGGCGCTGCTGACACCGGAGCAGCGCGCCGACCCGGCCTACGCAACCGACTCGCCCAACTGGGCGAGGTGGTTCGCCTTCGAGCACGAGGAGGCGAGGCGACGGGGCGTGTGCGAGGTCGACCGGAGGTTGCCGCCAACGCCGCTCGTCGTTCGCAAGTAGGACCAGGCGGCGGAGGACGCCTACCAAGCGGCCCTTGCGGTCGTCTACCGGGAGAGCGAGGAGGACGAGCGGCGCAGAGCGGAGGCGACGGAGGTGGAAGAGGAGGCCCGGTACGAGGCGGCAATAGCGCAGGCTCTTGCCCTCTCCGCGGTGGGCGACAGCGTGGTGCCGCTGGTGGCCCCGCCGTCCCCCATCAAGCTGGTGCCTGAAAGAACATGCGGTTCCCCCATGTTTGGTTTTGGTAATTGATGACAATCTCTATGAACTAATGGTTGTCTTGAGTTATATTTGAAGGATTTGTCCATAGGATTTTCTTGAAGTCCATGTGTTGGTTTCAAGGAGTTTATGAGTTGACCAAGGTGCTATTAAGGAATTATCCAAAGATTGGTCATGCGAGTGTTGAGCTTATTGCAAGCATGTCTTGAAGAAGAAGGTTGTGTGATCATTCATGTTTACCTTCAATACATCATCCAAATGAAGAGAGTTGCAAAGATTTAAGGTTGATCAAGACTAAGTCAATAGTGAATCAAGTTGATCAACTCACAAAGCGTAGAAGATGTACCGAGAGGGATCAAGTGATCCCATGGTATGGTACGTATCCATGGGCTTGCATCAAGAGGAAGATATCATACAACCCATAGAAAGGATGACATCAAGTGGTGATCGTCATCAAGATTGCCGTGTGCAAGTTCAAGTGGAGCATCACGAAGAGATCAAGTGCTTGAATCTTGCCATCCATTGTGGTGTCAATGGACTTGTGAAGATGAGCCGAAGAGTGGCTCACCCATAGTGGACTATGGGGGAGCAATCATCTAGTCTTCATCGAGCCAACGCAATCAAGAAAGGTGGTTCATCTTGAGGGAGTCAAGATCGTCATCATCTAGCTCAAGTGGACCATGTGCAAGGCAAAGGTTTGCCCTTGATAGGTTTTCTATTTTGCCGGTCTCATGGTGGTAGTAGGGAGACCGGGTTATATGATCGTTTGCCGTACTATCAAGGGGGGCTCTCAAGTTGGTAGCTTGATCGTATCGTTAGTAGAGATCTCAAACCCTTGCATCCTTGCATCATGTTTCTTGGTTCTTGTTTGGTTCTCTTTGTGAGTCTTAGAGCTTATGGTCATCTTGATGACAAGCTTGAGTTCATCGAAAACAGAGTTCACATGCGTCTTCTATGATGTTTTCGGTGTTGGAGGTTTCACCGGTCTTTTCCGAGGAAGGGTTCTCACCATTTTCCTTTGGGCCTTTTCTCATTTGCTTCTTATTGGTATTTCTTTCAAGATTGTGTTAGCCCTTGTCGCCCTTGTCGCTAGCTTTCCAACAAACTTGGTTTCGTTGAATTCGGAGTCCGTTTGCAAAAGTTGTGGTTGTTTTGGTAAAGGCTGCAGCGGTACTACCGCGACTGGAGCGGATGTAATTTTTTACTACCGCTCTAGAGCAGTACTACCGCGGCTCCTAAGCGGTAGTACCGCTCCGGACCAAAATCTCGTGTTTTGCTCAGCGAAAGTAGGCACAGAAGTATTTTTTTAGTACCGCTCGCAAGCAGTAGTACCGCTACCATTTGCGGTAGAGGTCGAGCGGTAGTACCGTGAGGACGAGCGGTACTACCGCTCCGAAGGTTCTTTTGGCCTTTTTGCCTCCTCGTTGTTGTGTTTCAAAGGGGTACTACCGCCCTAGCGGTAGTACCGCTCCTTGGAGCGGTAGTACCGCTCTGTGCGGGCTGTGAGCATAACGGTTGGATTCGGGAGCTCCTATAAAAGGGGGTCTTCTTCCCCATTCAACCTTATCCTTTGAGCTCGTGTTCTTCCCCCATTGTTGACCTTCTTAGAGCTTGCTAACTCTCAATCCCTCCATGGATTCTTGCTAGTTTTTGAGGGAAAAGAGAGAGGAGATCTAGATCCACATTTCCACCAATCACTTTCTCCTCTATGTGAGGGGAACCCCTTGGATCTAGTTCTTGGAGTTCTTGGTGTTCTCCTTCTTGTTCTTCCTCTCATTTTCCTCCCTAGCATTAGTTGCTTCGGTGGGATTTGAGAGAGAAGGACTTCGGCACTCCGTGTGCCCTTGCCATTGCATTTGGTGCATCGGTTTGAGTTCTTCACGGTGATACGTGGAAGTTACAAGTTGAGAAGCTTATTACTCTTGGGTGCTTGGTGCCCTTGAGCTTGTTCCTCTTGGGTGCTTGGGCGCCCTAGACGGTTGGTGGTGTTCGGAGCTCAATCATTGTGGTGTAAAGCTCCGGGCAAGCGTCGGGGTCTCCAATTAGGTTGTGGAGATCGCCCCGAGCAATTTGACGGGTACCGGTGACCGCCCCAAGGGTTGCCAAAGTGTACGGGTTCGGTGACCGCCCCCAAGGGTCGCCATTTGTAAGGGTTCGGTGAGCGCCCTCAAGGGTCCCTTAGTGGAATCACGGCATCTTGCATTGTGCGAGGGCATGAGGAGATTACGGTGGCCCTAGTGGCTTCTTGGGGAGCATTGTGCCTCCACACCGCTCCAAACGGAGATTAGCATCCGCAAGGGTGTGAACTTCGGGATACATCATCGTCTCCGCGTGCCTCGGTTATCTCTTACCCGAGCCCCTTTACTTATGCACTTTACTTTGTGATAGCCATATTGTTCTTTGTCATATATCTTGCTATCACATAGTTGCTTATCTTGCTTAGCATAAGTTGTTGGTGCACATAGGTGAGCCTAGTTGTTGTAGGTTTTGTGCTTGACAAATTAACCGCTAGGTTTATTCCGCATTTGTTCAAGCCTAAACCGTAATTATTTTAAAGCGCCTATTCACCCCCCCCTCTAGGCGACATCCATGATCTTTCAATTGGTATCAGAGCCTCGTCTCTCTTTATTAGGCTTTACCGCAGAGAGTAAAGATGTCGACTAGGGGATTAGGATTCTCTGACACTCTTAGTTTCAGTGGCACAAATTTTGATGTTTGGGTAATTCGCATGCTTAATCTCTTTAGGGTCATGGACCCAAATTTAAAGCAAATTGTAGATATGGGTTTTTCTCCTCCAAAGGATCCCCAAAGATTATCTTTAGAGGATGAGAAAAACTCTTATCTCAATTCTCAAGCTTCTAATGTGATTTTCGATGCTTTGAGCAATGTAGTTATATTTCAACTCATGTCGTTCCGAGATGCTCATGAGTTGTGGACGAAGCTTCAAGATAAATATGGTGTGTCCAAGATTTGTGGGGATGATTGTTCTCCCTCCACCTCCGGTCGTATAGTCTTCTCAACTTCTTCTACTTCACCTACATGTGGTTTGCCACAAGGTAATGACATGCTGAGTAGTGTTGGTCATTGCAATGATGATAGTATGCTTATTGTGGATGATCCTTCATCACTATATTATTGCAATGCTCCTTCTTTGGGCTTTAACACTTCGAGCACTCCAAATATTTCACATGCTTGTGTTGATAGTCCTTGCATATCATGTAGAAATTTCTCGACTAAATCTCATGATGATATGCTTGCTATGTCTTGTTGCCATGATAAAAATGCATCTATTTCCTCGAATTGTTGTGCTAACAATGTAGTGGAAACCGAACACTCCATGGAACAAGATGTGGTGTTTAATGGTGCCTCAAGGGATCCTACATCATCATCTATTGCTTTTTGCCTTATGGCTAAGGCGTCAAAGGTATCTCCTACTTTGTACCCCAATATGTCTCTTGATGATGATGTTGATGCTAATGATGATGAGGATAATGATGAAGAGAATGATAATGTTGCCTCCTTAAAAACTAAGGGGGAAATGATTTTTAAAGCTCTTCATAAAAATAAAATTGCTCGTTCCAACTTCATGGAAATAATGTCCATTGCCATTGATGGCAAGAAATACATTGAAGAGTTGGAATCTCATCTAGAGGAGCATGAGGCCACCATTGATAAAATGGAAGGTCATGGGCGTGATTACGCTAATGAGATTGCGGACCTATCTCAAGCTCTTGAAATTGAACAAACCACCAAGGAATCTCTTGAGGAGACTTTTGCTCTAGAATTGTCTAAAGTGAAGGAATCTACTGATAGAGCTCTTAAGGTGGCCAATGTTTTTGAAACTAAAAATGCTAAGCTTGAAGTTGCTCATGCTAGACTCCTTGACGATTTTGAGCACCTCAAAAATGGCTCAAGGGTCATCAAGGGTGAGCTCATCAAACTCACCGAGTCACATGCTCAACTTGAAGCTTCTTATTTAAAAGAGCTTGCCAAGTTGCCTTCTCCTCTTGTTGTTAATGATGATGCTTGTGCTACTAATTCTATTACTTGTGAAGCATACATTTTGAAGGAGAATGTTGAGCTACGGGCTCAACTTGAGGTGCTATCTTGCAATTATGGGAAATTGGAAGAAAGTCATGAAAAGCTCTCAAGCTCTCATGATGATCTTCTAGTATCCCATAGTGTGCTAAAGATAGCTCATGAGGCCATGATTGCTAAGGTAACATCTAGTGAGCCTCATGTGGATACTAGCACTACTTCTAGTCAAAATAGTATATTGTCATGTGCTAGTCCTTGTAATTCATCTACTCACAATGTTGGTACATCTTGTGATGAATTGCTTTCCTTGCCTTGTTGCTCTAACGATGAAGCTTATACTTCCTCTAGTACTTGTGTTGAGACTAACCATGTAGAGGAAATCAAAGAGCTCAAGGCCCAAGTCATTTCTTTGAAGAAAGACTTGGAAAAGTGTCATGAAGGGAAGGCCACACTCAACAATATCTTGAGTGTGCAAAAATCCCCCAATGACAAAGGTGGACTTGGATTCAACTCCAACAAGAAGAAGAAGTCCAAGTTGAACAAGAAGAAGGGCCAAGAACAAGTCAAGAATTCGGCCAAGATTGTTTGCTTCAAGTGCAAAGTTGAAGGGCATCATGTTAGATCTTGCCCATTAAAGAAGAAGGCCATTAGTGTCAAGCAACAAGGGAAGAGGGCACAAGTTCAATCTCATGCTCAAGATCAAGTTGAAGAAAGGCCTCTTCCCAAGAAGACTCAAGTTAATGCTTCTCAAATTGAGAAATCAAGTGAGAAGAAAGTGAAGAGTAGACGTTGCTACTTATGTCGTGAGAAAGGTCACGTCGCTTCTTCATGCACTAGTGGTAACTTATCTAACCCAATTATTATTGATGATATCTATTCTCTTGGTAAGGATAAGGTTGGCAATGTGTTTGCCAAGTTTGTTGGTACTCAAAGTGGTGTCAAGCAAAGAACCATTTGGGTAGCCAAACCTATTGTGACTAACCTCTTAGGACCCAACTTGGTTGGGGACCAACAAGCTCAAACTTGATCAATAGGTGTTGTTCGAGGGCATTGGAGACTTGGCTACATTATGAAGAATTAAGGGGACTTCATCATTCCCTTTGTCTCAAGCCAAGTCAATTGGATTATCAAGTTTCTATCTTATATCCAATGTGCCTCCTTGCGGTAACTTGTACTTAAATTGTTTACCTTGAAAGTTACTTGCCCCCTTGCATGTTTTGGTTTTGTTCCTTGCATGTGTTTGTATATGTTGCGCTTCCAACTTGCTTATCTTGAGCAATCAAGTATGTGTGTGTTGTTTTGCACATCATGTACGTGTGCGTCGTGCGTTGAGCCTTTTTGCTTCCTGTTTGTATCCTAGTTGGCTCGTGTGAGAGATCAATGGAACATCCCATTTTGGGGGAGTGATGTGCTTTGTGCACCTCACAATCCTATAAGTGTGTGTACATGAGGAATACCATCTAGTATTGATATTACAAGATTATCTAGTCGCTAGGTGGTATATCTCTCATGAGAAATTCAAATTCTAAAAATTCCATTGATTATCTCGTGTTGGATCCTCTTATTGCCTCTAGTTTAGTTCTTATTGGTATCACATTATGGGGGAGTAATATGCTAAGTGCATATTACAAGCCTAGAAAATGTGTACATTTGAGATATTGTCACCTAGAATTGATATTGTAAATTATCTTGTTCCTAGGTGGCATGTTAGCTCTACAAGTTGCAATTTGCTTTTTGTTTGGAGTGAAGATGATGTCGAATATCCTTGCTATCTACCACCGGGAATTATTTCCAAATACTTCTTGTCTTTTGACAATTGGTAATCACTTATGTGTGGTAGAATTTAATTGATCATCTTTACATTGGCTTTTGTTTATTTGCCTTTTTCTTTTGCCAAGGTTTGTGTCAACTCCCGTTGTCTTCCCTACCACTTGTGGATCTTGTTTATTTCTTGTTCTTGTCTAGTGTTTTCTAGATATAGTGAAAGTGGTGATCCCACCTTGTGAATTTTGTATTCAAATGCAAATCCTATATAATGCACAACTCGTGGGGGAGCTATCCTATTTTCTTTAGAACACTCTTCTTGTGATCCTTATCAAGTGTGTTTTGGTGGAAGGCAAGCCATTTCTTTTTGGTACTTTGTGCCATCATGAAACTTTGTTGAGAGCCTGGTTTGTTTGGAACCATCCTCTCTTTGAGAGTTTGACATCTTTAGTTTAGTGTGTATCAATGGATATCGCATTCCTTGATGTATCTTTAATGATATCTTCCAAGTGATGATTTCTCCATTTGGTATCATTTTCACTTGGCATTTCTTTGTTTTTGGTTTCGGGTTTTGAAAGTCTTGAGCATGCATGTTTACTTCATGTATTTCATTTGGCATGCTTTCTTTCTTTGACTCAATATATAGGGGAAACTCCACCTAGTCTCAATTTGGATGAGATGTGCATGAAATTCATTTTCATATCTATATGCACATATTTATGTGGAGTTTGTCCTATGTATTGGTGTTTCTAACTATTTGGTCCCGATGAGTTTGGGTACCGTTTAGTTTGTGTTGTTCTTCTAGGAACATTTGGAGATGCATTGGATGCTCGGCTCACTCACAAGGAAGGTGTTGTCACCATGTGCATATTGGAGTCAAGCTAGGATGATCAATGAACTACTATCTACCTTCAATTGGTATCTACTACATCCTTCCGATGATATCTCGGTAACAAGTATCTATTCATGCTTTCTCCTCTTGCATTCAACCTTGTGTAGGTTGCATCTTGGCATGATTTTCATTTCATATCTTGTGATACTTGTTTCCTTTCTCAAAGCATCCCAACGATGATCTCTTGTTGCTAGTTGTGATGCCTTTGATGGATGTGTGTTTGGACTTCATTTATATACAATAAGACCATGTCTAGCCAAGTGCTATTCTTTCAAGCAAATATCTTATTGGTATATTTATGACTTCCTTGTGGATATCTTGTTCCTTCGTGTTGTAACTATTTCGGGTGTACATCCTTCTTTGTAGATATATATATCATCATGATTTCGTCTACATAGAACCTTATACACTTGAGAGAAATTACATCTCTAGTTGATATCTTTTCTTTCACGTCCACCTTGTCTTTCTTATGTTATTTCTTTGGTGGCTCCGTGAAAGCTTTTGCCTTGAGTGAGTGTCCTCTATCGTTGCATCTTGTTGCACTCTTGTGTGGTGAAGATTAATTTCCTCTTGCTTATCTTTACGAGGTTTTTGCCATCTTAATTGGTATCCCTCGTCTTGATGAGCCTCCCCTCGTCTATCTTCACCACGGGTTGTCACAAGCATAGGTTCTCTTTTGCTTATGGAGTAGTAAGCTTGTGAACCCATTTGCCAGTTGTGTGTGGGAATGATAGGCCTTGCACCGTGTGCCTCATTCTTTCAAGACTATGTTGATGCTTAATGCTCATCCTAATTTTAGTCTTCTCAAGTGCTTCGCCATGACTCACACACATCATTTTGGTTGAGCCTATTCTTAAGTTGCCTCTCTTACATGTTGCTCAACCATGTGCTTGTTGCAAGCGCCAGGCTTTGTTTCCTATAGGCTCACTTGCACTGGATGTAAGTTTCTATTGATTTTGGGGGAGCTATGATCCTATTTTGTGCACTTTGTATTCAAATAAAAAAATTCTTATGTGTGCACAAATCATGGGGAGCTTCTCCAGTTTCTTTAGAACACTCCTTCGCTCATATCATTTATTCATTCATGTGGCATGTAGGATCATTGGTCTAGTTGGCTCAATTGATATTCGTTGATTGCTTGCTTCAATTGGTATCTTTTGATTGCTTGATTGCTTGTTTCTCTCTTTCTTATGTCTTTGTGGCATATCTTTCTTTTGTGAACTTTGGGCCTAAATATAGTTTGTTTTCCTCCTAGTATTTACCGTCAAACTTGTGTATTGCATTCCACTCTCTTGTTGAGAAATACACAATTTATGTAGGACCACAATTTATATTGGCCTTCTTAGATTTTCGCCCATTTTGGCAATCGATGCCAATGGGGGTGAAGTTTCAGAGAGTTTTGTGGAGAAGTTCAGAGAGTTATCTCTTCTTGCTTTGGTTTTGTTCCTTAGCATTTGCATCTCATTCGCATGCACTATTGGTTGTTGCATTGCATGGTGATGCATAATTCCTTATATAAACTCTCTTGAAAGTGATTGTCATCAATTACCAAAATGGGGGAGATTGAAAGAACATGCGGTGCCCCCATGTTTGGTTTTGGTAATTGATGACAATCTCTATGGACTAATGGTTGTCTTGAGTTATATTTGAAGGATTTGTTCATAGGATTTTCTTGAAGTCCATGTGTTGGTTTCAAGGAGTTTATGAGTTGACCAAGGTGCTATTAAGGAATTATCCAAAGATTGGTCATGCGAGTGTTGAGCTTATTGCAAGCATGTCTTGAAGAAGAAGGTTGTGTGATCATTCATGTTTACCTTCAATACATCATCCAAATGAAGAGAGTTGCAAAGATTTAAGGTTGATCAAGACTAAGTCAATAGTGAATCAAGTTGATCAACTCACAAAGCATAGAAGATGTACCGAGAGGGATCAAGTGATCCCATGGTATGGTACGTATCCATGGGCTTGCATCAAGAGGAAGATATCATACAACCCATAGAAAGGATGACATTAAGTGGTGATCGTCATCAAGATTGCCGTGTGCAAGTTCAAGTGGAGCATCACGAAGAGATCAAGTGCTTGAATCTTGCCATCCATTGTGGTGTCAATGGACTTGTGAAGATGAGCCGAAGAGTGGCTCACCCATAGTGGACTATGGGGGAGCAATCATCTAGTCTTCATCGAGCCAACGCAATCAAGAAAGGTGGTTCATCTTGAGGAAGTCAAGATCGTCATCATCTAGCTCAAGTGGACCATGTGCAAGGCAAAGGTTTGCCCTTGATAGGTTTTCTATTTTGCCGGTCTCATGGTGGTAGTAGGGAGACCGGGTTATATGATCGTTTGCCGTACTATCAAGGGGGGCTCTCAAGTTGGTAGCTTGATCGTATCGTTAGTAGAGAGCTCAAACCCTTGCATCCTTGCATCATGTTCTTGGTTCTTGTTTGGTTCTCTTTGTGAGTCTTAGAGCTTATGGTCATCTTGATGACAAGCTTGAGTTCATCGAAACGGAGTTCACATGCGTCTTCTATGATGTTTTCGGTGTTGGAGGTTTCACCGGTCTTTTCCGAGGAAGGGTTCTCACCATTTTCCTTTGGGCCTTTTCTCATTTGCTTCTTATTGGTATTTCTTTCAAGATTGTGTTAGCCCTTGTCGCTAGCTTTCCAACAAACTTGGTTTCGTTGAATTTGGAGTCCGTTTGCAAAAGTTGTGGTTGTTTTGGTAAAGGCTGCAGCGGTACTACCGCGACTGGAGCGGATGTAATTTTTTACTACCGCTCCAGAGCCGTACTACCGCGGCTCCAGAGCGGTAGTACCGCTCCAGAGCAGTACTACCGCGGCTCCTAAGTGGTAGTACCGCTCCGGACCAAAATCTCGTGTTTTGCTCAGCGGAAGTAGGCACAAAAGTATTTTTTAGTACCGCTCGCAAGCAGTAGTATCGCTACCATTTGCGGTAGTACCGTGAGGTCGAGCGGTAGTACCGTGAGGACGAGCGGTACTACCGCTCCGAAGGTTCTTTTGGCCTTTTTGCCTCCTCGCTGTTATGTTTCAAAGGGGTACTACCGCCCTAGCGGTAGTACCGCTCCTTGGAGCGGTAGTACCGCTCTGTGCGGGCTGTGAGCATAACGGTTGGATTCGGGAGCTCCTATAAAAGGGGGTCTTCTTCCCCATTCAACCTTATCCTTTGAGCTCGTGTTCTTCCCCCATTGTTGACCTTCTTCGAGCTTGCTAACTCTCAATCCCTCCATGGATTCTTGCTAGTTTTTAAGGGAAAAGAGAGAGGAGATCTAGATCCACATTTCCACCAATCACTTTCTCCTCTATGTGAGGGGAACCCCTTGGATCTAGTTCTTGGAGTTCTTGGTGTTCTCCTTCTTGTTCTTTCTCTCATTTTCCTCCCTAGCATTAGTTGCTTCGGTGGGATTTGAGAGAGAAGGACTTGGGCACTCCGTGTGCCCTTGCCATTGCATTTGGTGCATCGGTTTGAGTTCTCCACGGTGATACGTGGAAGTTACAAGTTGAGAAGCTTATTACTCTTGAGTGCTTGGTGCCCTTGAGCTTGTTCCTCTTGGGTGCTTGGGCGCCCTAGACGGTTGGTGGTGTTCGGAGCTCAATCATTATGGTGTAAAGCTCCGGGCAAGCGTGGGGGTCTCCAATTAGGTTGTGGAGATCGCCCCGAGCAATTTGACGGGTACCGGTGACCGCCCCCAAGGGTTGCCAAAGTGTACGGGTTCGGTGACCGCCCCCAAGGGTCGCCATTTGTATGGGTTCGGTGACCGCCCTCAAGGGTCCCTTAGTGGAATCACGGCATCTTGCATTGTGCGAGGGCGTGAGGAGATTACGGTGGCCCTAATGGCTTCTTGTGGAGCATTGTGTCTCCACACCGCTCCAAACGGAGATTAGCATCCGCAAGGGTGTGAACTTCGGAATACATCATCGTCTCCGCGTGCCTCGGTTATCTCTTACCCGAGCCCCTTTACTTATGCACTTTACTTTGTGATAGCCATATTGTTCTTTGTCATATACCTTGCTATCACATAGTTGCTTATCTTGCTTAGCATAAGTTGTTGGTGCACATAGGTGAGCCTAGTTGTTGTAGGTTTTGTGCTTGACAAATTAACCGCTAGGTTTATTCTGCATTTGTTCAAGCCTAAACCATAATTATTTTAAAGCGCCTATTCACCCCCCCCCCTCTAGGCGACATCCACGATCTCTCAGTGCCGCAGCCGAAGCCCGAGCCCGAGCCCATCGCGCGCTTATCCTGGAATGGAGTGGTGCGCGAGTGGGTGTCCGCGCCACCGGTTTGGTTGGGGGCGACGCCGACGCAGGAGCAGGCGTACCTCGAGATGTGGTGCCAGCGTCGGCTGGCAGAGGAGCGCCTTGACGGCGAGTACGAGGAGATGCTCGAGCGCGACCTCGAGGAGGAGGCGCGCCAGGCCGCGGCTGC
>NC_057798.1:688097135-688101694 GCF_018294505.1 Triticum aestivum | reverse complement strand
CCGGCACAGCCCGACATGACGACGCTCTGGAACACGGCGTTCGCCTGGGCCGAGCCGGCGCCGACGCTCATCGACCTCACGGACCCCGAGGACGACGACGACAACGCCTAGGGCAGCGCGCCGCCTCATAGTTTATTAGGCTGTTTTTTAATGCAAATGTGGACGCGTGGACTCTCGCCGGCCTTCGTGGCCGGCTTTAATGTTTAACTAATGTTGTTTTTCTTTTTTTTAATATGCACGCGTTCATTTTTTTGGCGCCGTCAAAATGGGTCTCAGGTCAGCGTTGGGCGCACGCGCCGACGCTCATCGACTTCACGGACCCTGAGAACGACGACGACGATGCCTAGAGCAGCGCGCCGCCTTGTAGTTTATTAGGTTGTTTTTTAATGCAAATGTGGACGCGTGGACTCTCGCCGGCCTTCGTGACCGGCTTTAATGTTTAATTAATGTTGTTTTTCTTTTTTTAATATGCATGAGTTCATTTTTTTAGCGCCGTCAAAATGGATCTCAGGTCAGCGTTGGACGCACGCGTCGACCCAAATGCGAAAGCGTGTATCCGTGTCCGTCTGGCCGACCCAAACGGACCGTCCGTTTGGGTCGGCCCGTTGGAGTTGCTCTAACGTACAGTAGTAGGATTGGTTGTAAAAATCGCAAGCAAAGTGGCAGCAGTCCTGCTAAACGGCTGAAGTAAAGCTGTAGCTAGTGCTCTTCGTACGCTGTTTTTTTTTTGGTTTGTTCCCTGGTTGGCTGTGGATGGCTTGGCCGCGTGAAAGCCAGCCACCATTGGTGTGGGTCAAAGCTCTCCCCGCCATGTCGGTCATGCGGTTGGAGGCCGCTTTCGCTCCCTTGTACGCCGCGGGGTCTGCTGTCCTCACCAGCCCAGCCACAGCCAAATGCCAATGCAACGTCGGCCAAATCAGAGGCGTTTCCCCACAAGAAAAAGACAATAAAAATGTCAATAAAAAAATCAGTATTCCTACTGTATCTGCAATACACCGGCTCTGGCGGATCGAACCGAACGTCAGTAGTGTACTACTCCATCCGTAAAGAAATATAAGAGTGTTTAGATCACTGTTTAACTGATCTAAGCGTTCTTATATTTCTTTATAAAGGGAGTAGCAAACAGTAGAGGTTGGTTAAATTCTCGTAAAAAGAAATCTCTACTCTGATTAGGACAAGCAAGTGAGCAGGCGCTGATTGGCGGATCCAGGCCGGGTCAACACTTGCGCCGCGTGTGGGATTGAGATTGAGATTGAGATTGGATTGGACCTAACCTTCCCGGGCTAGCTATACTTGAATCTACCGGGCGTCTGGTTTCCGGGAATCTTTCTTGCCCAGACGCAGACCGTGATGTGCTGTGCTGTGCTGAGCATGCACTTGCAAGCAGATCGCATCGTGGTTGCGTGCCCGCCTACCATTTTTCTAACCCAGGCTGCTCATCTTTGTTTAACCTCTAGCTCGATTTGGCCTGGACCGACCCAGCCAAGCAATTAAGTAGAGGGGTTTGGTCAAACTCAAAGGTGCATGCCAATGCCATCGAACGGAGCGGTGGTGCGTGTCCACGAGGAAGGACAGGTACGGTGAGGAACGCACAGGCACCGGAGTTGGGTGCGGTGTCGCGTCTCGGGTCCATGACGCCGGCCGGATCCCGGACGTGACGGCTGGAACGAACTTGGCCTAACTTCCTGCACCTGCACCTCCAACTCAAGAGTACCTCCAAAGAGTACACACAGCGGCGAGGCTTCAGCGGCTAGCGCCCGTCCGTGTCGTCCGGTCCATCAGTCCATTCCGAGTCGGCTTCAGTGACTGAGGCCAACTCCACCGCGCGACCTTATCATGTTCGTCCCCGTCCGTTTGAAGTAAAAGGGACAAAAGAGGCGGCCCAGCGCGCGACCTCAAACGGATAAATGTCCAGATTCGGTCCGTTCTCGACCCATTTCCTGCCCAAACTTGCGCTCGGTTTGGGGTGAAACGGAGAGCGCGCGGACGGACGGGACGCGCACGCCTGTCCTCCCCTAGCCCGCCCGTCGGTGGGAGAAACCAAAACCCCCCACACCCATTTGACGCCATTTGCCCCAAACCCTTCCATGTCCCTCCCGCCGCCCCCTCTCTCCCCCGTCCATGGCCGACGCCACCATCACTAGTCAAATACTACTAGCATGTTGGTGCAGTTTAAATTCTACTCCCTCCGTAAAGAAATATAAGAGTATTTAGATTACTAAAGTAGTGATGTAAACATTTTTATATTTGTTTACAGAGGGAGTACTAGCCAAATACTTTCTGGATGGATCCGATTCGAGACTTCAATCATGCGCGGGGGCAGTTGACCAGTCGTACTTTACACGGTACGAGTGTGGCGTCAAATTAAGGCTCACGTGATCTCCTTTTACCACACCGTGCACATCAGCCCGTCTTACTCCTACTAAGGCTCAAAAGAAGACGCGAGAGAAGTTTGGTCAAACTCAACGGTATAAACGAGAGCTCCTATGATTTTCAGGTAAAAAAAAAAGAGCTCCGATGATCTCCATGCCAGTTTTTTTTAAATAAATAAATTGAGGAGCAGAGTTCCCAGTTTCATTTCATTCGAAATTAAATTGACAAGTGATAACACAGCTTGTCGGTGCTGACCCCTCGGAAACAAAAGGCTCAGCAATATAAACAATCAGCGCCGAGCGATCTCCATCCGCGCTCCGGGTGGGGGTGGTGGTGGTGGTGGTGATGGTGGTGCGTGTCCACACTGATACAGTACCCTGTTGCGCATTTAAAAATGTTCGAAAAAATCCGAAAATAATTTAGTGCATGGACACAACATTAGTTTGATGAATGTTGTCACAAAAATTCAAATCAAAATTAGAAATTGCTCGAGATAGAAAAGTGACAAATTTGACATTGACGCGCAAATGGGCCAAAACTAAAGTCAAACTTGTGTTATGTACAACTTAATGTTAAATTTGTCATTTTTTATCTCAAGCCAAATGCTCCGATGCACTAGATACACCCCCTCCCAGATGTGGCAGCTAAAATACAAAACAGGAATTTTAAGTGGTAAGTTAACATGAGTCGTTAATTTGGCCCCAATCCAATGGCTCGTATGTGGTATTACCTCTTGAGAGGTAAGGGCATCTCCAAAGCCAACCCTCAAAGCGCCCGTATCCGTTCGGACGCATCTGACCCCGCAGGCCATCCAACGACAACCTCATTAGTCCGCGGAGCAGTCCAAACTGTCATTTTTTCATAAACCAAAACCAAACCAGGGAGCTTCGCGGGAGTCCGGATATCAGCCACGTAGGACTCCGACATCCCAGGCCCACCCAAAACTAAGTCGGAGCTCGCAATTTTCTAGCTGGTTGCACTATTTCCGCGGTAGAATCCTCCACACTTCTCTTCCCTCCCGTCGCTCTCCACCCAATTCTCGCCGCCGCCGACGCATGGACCTGTACGAGAAGTTGCCAGAGACGGCGGTGGAGGAAGATTCGGCGATCACGCTCGCCTGGAAGATCAACTCAAAAACACTACAAAATCGCTGCCTCAAAGTGAAGGCAAAGGCGACGGCGGTCAAGAAGCAGAAGGCATGCGGAGGCAGTGGACGTGCAGGCGGCGGACGTGGTGCAGGGCGGAGTCTGGGAAGCGGGGCCCCGATGCCCTCGCCGACCATGCAGATGCTGCCCTGGCAGTTTTGGTGGGATTCTTTAACCTTCCACAAAAAATTGAAAGAAAGTTGAATATTACTGAGAATCAACTAATTATAGAAAAAGACTTATATAGTGTATTTTCAATCGCTAGATACCAAGCTACAAAATCCTTGTCTTCCTTTAACGCAATATATGAACAATTATCTCTAATTTAATTTCCATTGAAGTATAGTATCCCTCCAAGGGTTCTTCTAAAAGAACAATGATGTCATCTTTTTTTTCCGAACACAGCAATCAAAGTAATACTCTTTCCGTCCCTAATTACTTGTCGTAAAAATGATAAAAATGAATGTATCTAGAACTAAAAATACGTCTAGATATATCCATTTCCGCGATAAGTAATTCCGGACGGAGGGGATATTTCATGTAAAACAATGGTCATCGAGAAATAAGAGATCCAGTGAACCTCCCGGCTCCTCACCGCTTTGGGATTCCTGGCCGTTGGATCTGTCTGTTTGATGCGATTTGAACCGTCCGATCTCGTCCCGGATTGATCTCAGCCGCTGGATCGAACCGATGACACTATTGCAATGAATAGTTACATCTCGTTCCTGCCACCGCGTGTAAATTCGTTGCCCCCACCGGGGTATTTTGGTCATTTCGCATAGGAGGGTATAAAACGGGGGCGCTGCCGTGGGATGACCTAGTCGCCTCCTCCCTCCCGCACTCGAGCCTCCCCCGCACCCAGCTCCTGTCGCCTCGCCTCTCTCTCTTCCTCCCTCCCGCCTCTCTCTCTCCCACCAAATCCTAACCCGCGCCCGCCTCCCTGCCTTGCCGCCGCCGTCGCTTGCCGAGGCACCCATCCACGACCTTGCGCTGCCTCCTCCCGTCTCTCCCTCACATTGGCTGCCGCGCCCTTTCCTTCTC
>NC_057798.1:688079881-688096890 GCF_018294505.1 Triticum aestivum | reverse complement strand
CTGTCCCGCCCGCCCCGCCCCGCCTGTCCCGCTCGCCCTCGCCCTGCCGCCGCCGCCGCTCGCCTGGGCACCCATCCCCGGCCTCACGCGCCCATCTAGATAGATGGGGGCCGCGCGCGACAAGGCCGGCGTGCCATCGTCTCGCGGCGGCCGAGCCGCCGGAGGGGAAGAAGAGGAAGCGGAAGGCCGCCAGCGCGCTGGTGGTGTCCGAGAAGAAGAGCAGGAAGCCGCCCTTCACCCCCAGCAAGGACCCCGTCCGCCGCCTCACGCAGATGGCCTCGCTCGCCACGGCGCTCACGGCCACCAGCGCCGTCTTCAACAACGACCTCACCTACGTGCCCGGCATGGCGCCCCGGTCCGCCAACCAATCCGCCCTCCTGGCAAGAGGGATGCAGGTCAGACGCTTCCTCCAATTCCACCACCCGATCTCCATTAAATTCAGTGTCACGACGCCATTTCAGTTTTGCTGAAGCTTGGGTGCCATCTCATTTCAGGTGCTGCCAAGGGGGGATGCAGAGACATTAACCCTATGCAAGAGGATGATGGAGCAAGGGGCCTCTCCTCGGTCGTCTTCAATCCGGTGGAAGGGTTAGTATTGTCTGCACAATTCGCTGCTCATTTCTGATCTTGTTCTTAAGAATCATTCAGGCACTGATTATTGTGTGGAATTTCTTGGACAGATTCATGGTCGAGGCAGACAGGCACATCAAGGATCTGACCATCATCACCAAGTACGTCGGCGAGCTTGACTACCTTCGAAACTGTGAGCACGACGACGGCGACAGCATGATGACTCTGCTCTTCGCCGAGCCGCCATCCAAGAGCCTCGTCATCTACCCCGACAAGCGAAGCAACATTGCACGGTTCATCAACGGGATAAACAACCGTAAGTATTCTCTTCCTCTGATCACCGTGCATTTTATGCATTGATCGGAACCATGTCTGAAAAATTTGCGTGATGATGACCATTGCAAGGAAGGCAGGAAGAAGCAGAACCTCAAGTGCGTGCGGTTCGCAATCGACAGTGAATCCATTGTCTCCTGGTGCCAACAGGGACATCTCCAAGGGGGAGAGGTCGTACTACGACTACAACGGTGACGAGCACAAGTACCCAACTCACCATTTTGTATGACACATGAGCTGATGTTTAGTCCTTATTTTCATTTATCTGTGCTGATGATTGTGCTGATCCATTCCCCCAAAAGCCAACATGTACAGTCATCTAATTAGTTGATATATCTAGAATTTTCACCTGGAAAAAGGAAAAAGGGGAATTGTAAACATTGTATATCCAATGGAATGGAATGCAACGGCAAAGGGGTTGTTCTGTTCATGCATGTTTCTGCTGTAATTGCACTTTGTCAATGTTTTTGTTCGTTTAACCATTTTGAAAGAATGGGTTGTTCTGTTCATGCCTCTTTATATTCACGTGCTAAAATCACTTGTACATATACCACTTTAGCTCCATCATCTTTCAAAATGGTTAATCGTATCTTGTTGCCTGCCGTTTTGTGGGCAAGGCGCGGCAAGCCACGCCACCGTGCCAGAATGCCAATGATTAAAGTTGTGTGCAGTGAACGTGTCTGAGAGGACCAAAACAAGAGGTAACCCACTGACATTACATAATAAGTAAAATCTAGTAGTATTTGGAGCACAACGAAATGTAGTTGTGATGAGATCTTATTATCAGTATTCATCGGAAAAGAGTATGTAATATGATGTGTCTAATTCTCACCTTTCCTCCAAGATCATCCTCTCCTAATATGCTGATTGGCTTATGTGCCACCTTTTTTTATTGAGTACACGCGGAATGGGAGATATATAGGGGAAGAACAAAGGATGTCGTGTACTCCCGATCTGATGCCACCAAAATTGAGTTGGTTTGTACTCTCTCCCTCCACCCCATGTATGTAGTTGTTGTTTTCCTCTCTGATTGTTTTGTGCTAGGTCTCCCTCTTCTCTGAATACTTATATTGCATATGCTTAATCCGCTGATGTGTGTTATGTTGTTTGTAGTTCCTTCCTGGGCTCCTAACTAGTCTGCATTGATATTATTTATTAGTATTTTGTGCTACACCAGAATTAGTGCTTAGCGAGCTCTGTTCATTGTTTACGTTGTTTTCCCTTTGGACCTTAAGCATTCTTGAGAAAGATTAACACATAAATTACTATATTTGGATTGCACCCCCTGATATAATTTGTCTTTAAATATTTCTTTTTTATTTAATTTTTAGTGTATGATAAAATCATGAAAAAAAGTTTGACATAGTAGTTTAACAGGACAGTTTTCATTGCTGTGAAGTAAAGAAACAGAGAAGGTGTGTTATGTATATGCCATATTTTCCTTTGTTGGAAATATGCCCTAGAGGCAATAATAAATTAGTTATTATTATATTTCCTTGTTCATGATAATCGTTTATTATCCATGCTATAATTGTATTGATAGGAAACTCAGATACATGTGTGGGTACATAGACAACACCATGTCCCTAGTAAGCCTCTAGTTGACTAGCTCGTTGATCAATAGATGGTTACGGTTTCCTGACCATGGACATTGGATGTCGTTGATAACGGGATCACATCATTAGGAGAATGATGTGATGGACAAGACCCAATCCTAAGCCTAGCACAAAGATCGTAGTTCGTATGCTAAAGCTTTTCTAATGTCAAGTATCTTTTCCTTAGACCATGAGATTGTGCAACTCCCGGATACCGTAGGAATGCTTTGGGTGTACCAAACGTCACAACGTAACTGGGTGGCTATAAAGGTGCACTACAGGTATCTCCGAAAGTGTCTGTTGGGTTGGCACGAATCGAGACTGGGATTTGTCACTCCGTGTAAACGGAGAGGTATCTCTGGGCCCACTCGGTAGGACATCATCATAATGTGCACAATGTGACCAAGGGGTTGATCACGGGATGATGTGTTATGGAACGAGTAAAGAGACTTGCCGGTAACGAGATTGAACAAGTTATTGGGATACCGACGATCGAATCTCGGGCAAGTACAATACCGCTAGACAAAGGGAATTGTATACGGGATCGATTGAGTCCTTGACATCGTGGTTCATCCGATGAGATCATCGTGGAACATGTGGGAGCCAATATGGGTATCCAGATCCCGCTGTTGGTTATTGACCGGAGAGCGTCTCGGTCATGTCTGCATGGTTCCCGAACCCGTAGGGTCTACACACTTAAGGTTCGATGACGCTAGGGTTATAAAGGAAGTTTGTATGTGATTACCGAATGTTGTTAGGACTCACGGATGAGATCCGGACGTCACGAGGAGTTCCGGAATGGTCCGGAGGTAAAGATTTATATATGGGAAGTCCTGTTTTGGTCACTGGAAAAGTTTCGGGGTTTTCCGGTAACGTACCGGGACCATCGGGAGGGTCCCGGGGGTCCACCAAGTGGGGCCACCAACCCCGGAGGGCTGCATGGGCCAAGTGTGGGAGGGGACCAGCCCCAGGTGGGCTGGTGCACCCCCCCACAGGGCCCAAGGCGCAGGGAAGTGGGGGAAGGGGGCAAACCCTAGGGCAGATGGGCCCTAAGGCCCACCCTAGGTGCGCCTTCCCCCCTCTCCCCTTCTGGCCGCCACCCAGATGGGATCTGGGGGCTGCCGCCACCCCTAGGGAGGGAACCCTAGAGGGGGCGCAGCCCCCTCCCCTCCCCCCTATAAATACTTGAGGTGTGGGGGCTGCCCAACACATGAGAATCTCTCCCTTTTGGCGCAGCCCTACCTCTCTTACTCCTCCTCTCCCGCGGTGCTTGGCGAAGCCCTGCTGGACTACCACGCTCCTCCATCACCACCACGTCGTTGTGCTGCTGCTGGATGGAGTCTTCCTCAACCTCTCCCTCTTCCCTTGCTGGATCAAGGCATGGGAGACGTCACCGGGCTGTACGTGTGTTGAACGCGGAGGTGCCGTCCGTTCGGCACTAGGATCTCCGGTGTTTTGGATCACGACGAGTACGACTCCTTCAACCCCGTTCTCTTGAACGCTTCCGCTTAGCGATCTACAAGGGTATGTAGATGCACTCTCCTTCCCCTCGTTGCTGGTTTCTCCATAGATAGATCTTGGTGACACGTAGGAAAATTTTGAATTTCTGCTACGTTCCCCAACAGTGGCATCATGAGCTAGGTCTATTGCGTAGATTCTTTGCACGAGTAGAGCACAAAGTAGTTGTGGGCGTTGATTTTGTTCAATATGCTTACCGTTACTAGTCCAATCTTGTTTCAACGGTATTGTGGGATGAAGTGGCCCAGACCGACCTTACACGTACACTTACGTGAGACAGGTTCCACCGAGTGACATGCACTTGGTGCATAAGGTGGCTAGCGGGTGCTAGTCTCTCCCACTTTAGTCGGAACGGATTCGATGAAAAGGGTCCTTATGAAGGGTAAATAGAAATTGGCATATCATGTTGTGGTTTTGCGTAGGTAAGAAACGTTCTTGCTAGAAACCCATAGCAGCCACGTAAAACATGCAAACAACAATTAGAGGACGTCTAACTTGTTTTTGCAGGGTATGCTATGTGATGTGATATGGCCAAGAAGAATGTGATGAATATATGTGATGTATGAGATTGATCATGTTCTTGTAATAGGAATCACGACTTGCATGTCGATGAGTATGACAACCGGCAGGAGCCATAGGAGTTGTCTTTATTTATTGTATGACCTGCGTGTCATTGAACAACGCCATGTAATTACTTTACTTTATTGCTAACCGGTAGCCATAGTAGTAGAAGTAATAAGTTGGCGAGACAACTTCATGGAGACACGATGATGGAGATCATGGTGTCATGCCGGTGACGATGATGATCATGGAGCCCCGAAGATGGAGATCAAAAGGAGCAAAATGATATTGGCCATATCATGTCACATTTTGATTGCATGTGATGTTTATCATGTTTATACATCTTATTTGCTTAGAACGACGGTAGTAAATAAGATGATCCCTCATTAAAATTTCAAGAAAGTGTTCCCCCTAACTGTGCACCGTTGTGAAAGTTCGTCGTTTCTAAGCACCACGTGATGATCGGGTGTGATGGATTCTTATGTTCACATACAACGGGTGGAAGACAGATTTACACACGCGAAACACTTAGGTTGACTTGACGAGCCTAGCATGTACAGACATGGCCTCGGAACACAAGAGACCGAAAGGTCAAGCATGAGTCGTATAGTAGATACGATCAACATGAAGATGTTCACCGATGATGACTAGTCCGTCTCACGTGATGATCGGACACGACCTAGTTGACTCGGATCATGTAATCACTTAGATGACTAGAGGGATGTCTATCTGAGTGGGAGTTCATAAGATGAACTTAATTATCCTGAACATAGTCAAAAGATCTTTGCAAATTATGTCGTAAGCTCGCGCTTTAGTTCCACTGTTTAGATATGTTCCTAGAGAAAATATAGTTGAAAGTTGATAGTAGCGATTATGCGGACAGTAGAAAGCTTATGTCCTTAATGCACCGCTCAGTGTGCTGAACCCCAAACGTTGTTTGTGGATGTTGCGAACATCGGACATACACGTTTTGATAACTACGTGATAGTTCAGTTAAATGGTTTAGAGTAGAGGCACCAAAGACGTTTTTGAAATGTCGCGAAACATATGAGATGTTTCGAGGGCTGAAATTGGGATTTCAGGCTCGTGCCCACGTCAAGAGGTATAAGACCTCCGACGATTTTCTTGGCCTGCAAACTAAGGGAGAAAAGCTCAATCGTTGAGCTTGTGCTCAGATTGTCTGACTGCAACAATCAGTTGAATCCAGTGGGAGTTGATCTTCCAGATGAGATAGTGATGTTTCTCCAAAGTCATTGCCACCAAGCTGCTAGAGCTTCGTGATGAACTATAACATATCAGGGATAGATATGATGATCCTTGAAGTGTTGGCGATATTTGACACCGCGGAAGTAGAAGTCAAGTAGGAGCATCAATTGTTGATGGTTGGTAAAACCACTAGTTTCAAGAAGGGCAAGGGCGACGAGGGATACTTCATGAAACGGCAAAACAGTTGCTGCTCTAGTGAAGAAACCCAAGGTTGAACCCAAACCCAAGACTAAGTGCTTCTGTAATGAGAGGAACGGACACTGAAGCAGAATTACCCTAGATACTTGGTAGATAAGAAGGCTGGCAAGGTCGATAGAAGTATATTGGATATACATTATGTTAATGTGTACTTTACTAGTACTCCTAGTAGCACCAGAGTATTAGATACCGGTTCGATTGCTAAGTGTTAGTAACTTGAAATAAAAGAGCTACGGAATAAACGGAGACTAGCTAAAGGTGAGCTGACGATATGTGTTGGAAGTGTTTCCAAGTTTGATGTGATCAAACATCGCACGCTCCCTCTACCATCAAGATTAGTATTAAACCTGAATAATTGTCATTTGGTGTTTGCGTTGAACATAGACATAATTGGATTATGTCTATCGCAATACGGTTATTCATTTAAGGAGATAATGGTTACTCTATTTATTTGAATAATACCTTCAATGGTCTTGCACCTAAAGGAATGGTTTATTGAATCTCGATCGTAGTGATACACATTTTCATGCCAAAAGATATAAGATAGTAATGATAGTACCACCTACTTGTGGCACTGCCATGTAAGTCATATTGGTATAAAGCGCATGAAGAAGCTCCATGTTGATGGATCTTTGGACTCACTCGTTTTTTGAAAAGTTTGAGACATGCGAACCATGTCTATTGGTGTATATGCATGAAGAAACTCCATGCAGATGGATCGTTTGGACTCACTTGATTTTGAATCACTTGAGATATGCAAATCATACCACATGGGCAAGATGACCGAAAAGCCTCGTTTTCAGTAAGATGGAACAAGATGGCAACTTGTTGGAAGTAACACATTTTGATGTGTGCAGTCCAATGAGTGCTGAGGCATGCAGCGAATATCGTTATGTTCTTACTTCACAGATGATTCGAGTAGATGTTGAGTATATTTACTTGATGAAACACAAGTCTGAATTATTGAATGGTTCAAGTAATTTCAGAGTGAAGTTGAAGATCATTGTGACAAGACGATAAAATGTCTATGATATGATCATAGAGATGAGTATCTGAGTTACGAGTTTGGCACACAATTAAGACATTGTGGAGATTATTTCACAACCAATACCGCCTGGAACACCATAGTGTGATGGTGTGTCCGAACATCATAACTGCACCCTATTGGATATGGTGCGTACCATGATGTCTCTTATCGAATTACCACTATCGTTCATGGGTTAGGCATTAGAGACAACCGCACTCACTTTAATAGGGCACCACGTAATTCCGTTGAGACGACACCGTTTGAACTATGGTTTGGAGAAACCTAAGTTGTCGTTTCTTAAAGGTTTGGGGCTGCGACGCTTATGTGAAAAGGTTTCAGGTTGATAAGCTCGAACCCAAAGCGGATAAAATGCATCTTCATAGGACACCCAACACAGTTGGGTATACCTCCTAATTCAGATCCGAAAGCAATAGGGATTGTTTCTTGAACCGGGTCCTTTCTCGAGGGAAAGTTTGTCTCGAGAATTGAGTGGGAGGATGGTGGAGACTTGATGAGGTTATTGAACCATCAACCAGTGTGTAGCAGGGCACAGGAAGTTGTTCCTGTGGCACCTACATCAATTGAAGTGGAAGCTTATGATAGTGATCATGAAGTTTCGGATCAAGTCACTACCGTACCTCGTAGGGTGACAAGGATGCGTACTGCTTCAGAGTGGTACAGTAATCCTGTCTTGAAGGTCATATTGCTAGACAACAATGAACCTACGAGCTATGGAGAAGCGATGGTGGGCCCATATTCCGACAAATGGTTAGAAGCCATGAAATCCGAGATAGGATCCATGTATCAGAACAAAGCATGGACTTTGGTGGACTTGCCCGATGATCGGCAAGTCATTGAGATAAATGGATCTTTAAGAAGAAGACAAACATGGACGGTAATGTCACCGTCTATGAAGCTCGACTTGTGGTGAAGAGTTTTTCACAAGTTCAAGGAGTTGACTACGATGAGATTTTCTCATCCGTAGCGATGCTTAAGTCCATCGGAATCATGTTAGCATTAGCTGCATTTATGAAATCTGGCAGATGGATGTCAAGACAAGTTTCCTTACCAGTTTTCGTAAGGAAAGGTTGTATGTGATACAATCAGAAAGGTTTTGTCGATCCTAAGGATGCTAAAAGGTATGCTAGCTCCAGCGATCCTTCTAAGGACTGGAGTAAGTATCTCGGAGTTGGAATATACACTTTGATAAGATGATCAAAGATTTTAGGTTTATACAAAGTTTATGAGAAACTTGTATTTCCAAAGAAGTGAGTGGGAGCACTATAGAATTTCTGATGAGTATATGTTGTTGACATATTGTTGATCAGAAATGATGTAGAATTTCTGGAAAGCATATAGGGTTAGTTGAAAGATGTTTTTCAAGGGAAAACCTGGATTAAGCTACTTGAACATTGAGCTCAAGATCTATAAGGATAGATCAAAACGCTTAATGGTACTTTCAAATGAGCATATACCTTGACATGATCTTGAAGGTGTTCAAGATGGATCAGTCAAAGAAGGAGTTCTTGCCTGAGATGTAAGGTATGAAGTTAAGACTTAAAGCTCGACCACAGCAGAAAAGAGAGAAAGGACGAAGATTGTCCCCTATGCTTTAGACGTAGGCTCTACAGTATGCTATGCTGTGTACCGCACCTGATGTGTGCCTTGCCACATGTCTGACAAGAGGGTACAAAGGTGATCAAGGAGTGGATCACTAGATAGCGGTCAAAATTATCCTTAGAGGAATAAGGATATGTTTCTCGATTATGGAGGTGATAAAGAGTTCGGCGTAAAGGGTTACGACGATGCAAGCTTTAACACCTATCTGAATGACTCTGAGTAGCAAACCAGATACGTATAGTGGAGCAACCATTTGGAATAGCTCCAAGTGGAGCGTGGAAGCAGCATTTACATTATGACCAAGAGATTTGCGAAGTACATACGGATCTGAATGTTGCAGACCCGTTGACTAAAACCTCTTACAAGCAAAACATGATCAAACCCCAGAACTCATTGAGTCTTAATCACATGATGATGTGAACTAGTTTAATGACACTAGTAAACTCTTTGGATGTTGGTCACATGGCGATGTGATGTGTGAGTGTTAATCACATGGCGATGTGAACTAGATTATTGACTCTAGTGCAAGTGGGAGACTGTTGGAAATATGCCCTAGAGGCAATAATAAATTAGTTATTATTATATTTCCTTGTTCATGATAATCGTTTATTATCCATGCTATAATTGTATTGATAGGAAACTCAGATACATGTGTGGGTACATAGACAACACCATGTCCCTAGTAAGCCTCTAGTTGACTAGCTCGTTGATCAATAGATGGTTACGGTTTCCTGACCATGGACATTGGATGTCGTTGATAACGGGATCACATCATTAGGAGAATGATGTGATGGACAAGACCCAATCCTAAGCCTAGCACAAAGATCGTAGTTCGTATGCTAAAGCTTTTCTAATGTCAAGTATCTTTTCCTTAGACCATGAGATTGTGCAACTCCCAGATACCGTAGGAATGCTTTGGGTGTACCAAACGTCACAACGTAACTGGGTGGCTATAAAGGTGCACTACAGGTATCTCCGAAAGTGTCTGTTGGGTTGGCACGAATCGAGACTGGGATTTGTCACTCCGTGTAAACGGAGAGGTATCTCTGGGCCCACTCGGTAGGACATCATCATAATGTGCACAATGTGACCAAGGGGTTGATCACGGGATGATGTGTTACGGAACGAGTAAAGAGACTTGCCGGTAACGAGATTGAACAAGGTATCGGGATACCGACGATCGAATCTCGAGCAAGTACAATACCGCTAGACAAAGGGAATTGTATACGGGATCGATTGAGTCCTTGACATCGTGGTTCATCCGATGAGATCATCGTGGAACATGTGGGAGCCAACATGGGTATCCAGATCCCGCTGTTGGTTATTGACCGGAGAGCGTCTCGGTCATGTTTGCATGGTTCCCGAACCCGTAGGGTCTACACAATTAAGGTTCGATGATGCTAGGGTTATAAAGGAAGTTTGTATGTGGTTACCGAATGTTGTTCGGACTCCCGGATGAGATCCCGGACGTCACAAGGAGTTCCGGAATGGTCCGGAGGTAAAGATTTATATATGGGAAGTCCTGTTTTGGTCACCGAAAAAGTTTCGGGTTTTTCCAGTAACGTACCGGGACCACCGGGAGGGTCCCAGGGGTCCACCAAGTGGGGCCACCAACCCCGGAGGGCTGCATGGGCCAAGTGTGGGAGGGGACCAACCCCAGGTGGGCTGGTGCGCCCCCCCACAGGGCCCAAGGCGCAGGGAAGTGGGGGAAGGGGGCAAACCCTAGGGCAGATGGGCCCTAAGGCCCACCCTAGGTGCGCCTTCCCCCCTCTCCCCTTCTGGCCGCCACCCAGATGGGATCTGGGGGCTGCCGCCACCCATGGGGAGGGAACCCTAGAGGGGGCGCAGCCCCCTCCCCTTCCCCTATAAATACTTGAGGTGTGGGGGCTGCCCAACACATGAGAATCTCTCCCTCTTGGCGCAGCCCTACCTCTCTTACTCCTCCTCTCCCGCGGTGCTTGGCGAAGCCCTGCTGGACTACCACGCTCCTCCATCACCACCAAGCCGTTGTGCTGCTGCTGGATGGAGTCTTCCTCAACCTCTCCCTCTCCCCTTGCTGGATCAAGGCATGGGAGACGTCACCGGGCTGTACGTGTGTTGAACACGGAGGTGCCGTCTGTTCGGCACTAGGATCTCCGGTGATTTGGATCACGACGAGTACGACTCCTTCAACCCCATTCTCTTAAACGCTTCCGCTTAGCGATCTACAAGGGTATGTAGATGCACTCTCCTTCCCCTCGTTGCAGGTTTCTCCATAGATAGATCTTGGTGACACGTAGGAAAATTTTGAATTTCTGCTACGTTCCCCAACATCCTTCTCTGGGTTTCAATATTGTGCTATGCAGAACAGCTAAAAGACTACAATGTCTGTCATCTCCCTTATAAATGGGAGCTAATTCTTTCTATTTATTTCTTACCCCCGTTGATTGCGAGAACATGTGACATGATGATAGCATGAGGAATTGGGGGTTATAATTTCTAACGGCTGAATTTCACATTTTTGCTCTTGAAACTTCTGGCAAGTAAAGCAAGCTACTTTGGTTTTGCTGGTGTGATGTGCTAGACGCATAACTGACTGGCTTTGTATTCTTGCGAACCATGCTGAGTCATGCTTGTGCTATACATGGGCCATTCTTTATACATCTTTACTGAGAATGAAAATAGCTATGATAGTTAGGATTATTGTTACTTAATGCCGTGTATAAGCTGCATGTATACCATTGTCTTTGTACCTTTCCTATTTATATGCTTCTACAGAGTACTTGGTTCATGTACATGCTTCACTAAATCATTTCCTTATGAGCTAGAATAAGGTTTTTCCAGTTGGTAGTTGCACCACATGCTGAGATTGTTCATGTTGTGAAGTACTTCGTGCAAATGATTATTCTCAGTTCTCTGCCTCAAATAACTACACATGAGGAGGTATGAAGGGTCAACCGAGAAACTGAATCAAACTACTTGGTTTAAGGTATACTTTGGCCATTTCCTTCGACCCTTTTTGTTCCTCTTCTCATGTGTGTTATTAGCCTTTTCGCAAGCCTTTGCTTTCTTTAGAACTTCAAATGTTGAGAAGTATATTTTGCTGATTACTGAGTAGATGAACTGACAACAGGTGTACTCGCATAGTTAGAAAAATCTGAAGCACATGTTAGTTTGTTGGCAAGCCGTATGCATCAGAACTAGGTACTTTTACCTATCATGGAATTTGAGTATAATTTTTTTGTTATTGCTCTTGTTTATATTTACAAGAATCTAAAGGTAGTCATGATTCAGCTGACTAGTAGGCTTTTCTTCTGTGTTTGGAGAAGAAAGAAGCTGGTAGATAGTAGAACCAAAGTAGTCGATCCTATATTTACATGAATCTAAAGGTGGTCATGATTCAGCTGACCAGTAGGCTTTTCTTCTGTGCTTAGAAAAGAAAGAAGCTGGTAGATAATAGAACCAAAGTAGTCGGATCCTCTTGTGCGTTTGTAAAAATGAAATAGAATAGCTACTTCGTGGTGGTTACATTCTGATTCAAATCCAATCAGATGTGCACGCAATGGTTCTAAATGTTACACAAGTAAATGAATAATGAATCAACAATTGTGCCTCTTTGCTTCATGGTTAAGACAACAAATTATGCCTCTTTGCTTCCTGATTAAGCGTACAGTAGCTTGCATGATCTTTTCTTGGCAAGCCGAAATTTTCCTTTTCAAAAAAGGCCCATAGGAAGTATAATTAGGCATCTTCAGCTGCAAAAGTTCCTTTCATAGCAAGCTTTTCCATGTTGATATATCTGGATGCTCTGGGTTTCAAAAGATTTTCTTAGAGATTTAGGTAAATTTGGCTATAATGGCCCTGCAGATCATGGGAATGTTGCTGCAAAATTTCTATGTATGCTTGCTTGCCTATGTCTCAGTTTCATATGAATTTATACGTACAATCTAAGTTCATTCTTGTGCCCTTTATTTTTTTGGAATTCCTATGTATTTTGACCTATGGGTTTTACTCCTATAATCTGAAGAGTCCTTCAAATTGTCTATATATTAAAAATGACTAACTGATAATATAACAGTTCAAGGGTTTGTCACGTTCTGCAATTAGCATTCATCAGGAACCAAGACAGCAATCCTCCCAACATTTCAGCAACTTCCTTTGTTTTGAATCCTTGATAGTTGATAGTTTCTTTCCCTTCAGATATATACTGGATCTGTGTACTGTGCTTTTAACTTATATATCCATGGTCGTGCCTGAAGATTGTTGTCATGTTTCTGTGGGCTACGCTGTCCCCAATACTTGCGAAACCACAAGGTGATGTACAGAATGTGTAAGTACTAAAGATTTGGATCGCCTTGGTCTTACTCTAATGTACTAAAATTGTTCAAAGTTGCCATTTAAAGGATCATGATGTATTACAGAAAAATCTGAAAATACTCATGACTGTCTGTTAGTCAGGATCAAGATTGCCAGTTGTTAGTGTTCTTCAGGCCTTGCTCTTATTATCCTATCTGGATATTCCTTTATGACAATTCACAGGTCTATGCGATTGGTGGGGATGGAACCATGAGAGGAGCAGTGGCGATATTTGAAAAGTTTAAATGGCGTGGTTTGAGAATATCCATGATAGGGATCCCAAAAACCATGGACAATGACATCAGCATCATAGACAGGTCGTGTGGGCTGCGCCAGTATATGTTGTTTTCTTGCAACTGGTCTTTGGGTGAGTGAACAGGAGCTGGAGACACAAGGTGAGAACACTGTTTATGTCATTTGTTTCTTTCAGTTTTACTCATGGGACACCGATGATTGATGGAGTAGGATTTAACCAAGCTTGGTGTTACCAAGCTACACCCATTGTCACCTAAAATTATCTCACGCCAAGCAAGGATCAACATTGGGTACAGAGTTGAAGTCTTTTAATTTTCATACAGTAAAGCTGATTGGTTCGTCATTCATATTTGGATCCACCTATTATTTGTTTCTATTGACCTATAAATTATACTAATGAGATGTTCATTAAAAAAATAGTTCCATGACTTTAGATAATTGATCGAGAATAGTGCTAATAAATTGTTTTGGCTTCCTATGCATTAAATAAATAGTTCCATAACTATTATAATTGCATCATCTGATCCATGAATATAGACAATTAAATAATTTGTTCCTTGACTTGCTCTGTTTGGAACCTTCTCTTCTCTGTTTTGGGGGTGAATGTTGAGGTGGTCCAAGCTCAAAATGGAAAAATTTCCAGGTGGTCCTTTTCCATGTGCTTGTGCTTGATATTTGTTTTTAACTGTACAATGTTTCTTTTTTCAAGAATGAGCTGGAACGTATTATCACTATAACACTGGGTTATGATAATGCAAAATCTATGAGGATGCTTATGTCCATGGGCGGGGTTACAAGTATGCTAAATTACTAATCATCCGCTGAATTTAGTGAACTTGCTTTTTACACGACGACCTTCTGTTTTTGTCATCCTATTAGATGAAGTGTTCCAAATTTTGAGTAGAAAACTTATTTACCTTTGTTATTTTGTGTTCAATGGATGAAAGAGAACAATTATTTTTGTATGAGTGTGACCCTGCTTGCAGAGTAAAAGGTCATAGTGAAACATCGCTTGGACTGCTTCTGGACTTCTACTGTGACACCAGGGTGTTCCAAGGCCAACCTGAGCTCCTCCTTGTGGCGATGTTAGCCGGCGAGCTTCCTCTACCTCCACTCTGTGGATGTCAGACGGTGAGATATATAGTCTCTACATTTCCATCATGCACAGACTTTTTATGCATGATGCTTCCGTGGATTAATTAGGATATGGAGGATATGGAGTTCATCTCTTACCACAATTTTACTTTTTTTTTGTTTTCTTTTCCTTACGTTCTGCCATTATATCATTATATCTCAATAGGTCCTACGACAGAGGTTGAAGGGTAGTTTGATTTGAATCATGCTTGGTCAAATCAATATATAGTGGTTTTGACTTATGAACAACCAGATCAATTCTCTGGATGCCTTGTGTCATATATAATTAGCTCTCATCTTTAGTCTAATTTTGGAACGAGAATGTTCACTAGAGGAGATTCATGGTTGCAGTATCTAATTTTATTGGCCTGTTCTAACTTTAGAATGAGAGTAATCACTAGAGGATTGGATTCGTGGTTGCAATATCTAATTTCTATTAATTTGCTTTTATATATTATGAACTTCAGTTTCTTTATATGCCAAAACAAAACCACTAATTTGGAAACCTCTGTCATTGTTATGATGCCTTATTGTTCGTGAAAATGTCAAACTCAATGATATTTTGCTCCTATTGCGTGTGAATGTTTCTTCTTCCTACCAGTTTGTTGTATCCTATTTGAATACGTATGCCAAACCGGGCTTCCTACTAAATTGAGCATTACCTGTTTGGACACTTCATTGTGACTGGCACCCTCGCGCCAAGACGCGTTTCCGATCTAGTATACTCTAGGTACGGTTGTTTTAGTGGTTAATCATCCAGCCACTAGACTTCCAAGAATTTTGTTTTTCAACCATCACCAACTTTCATCTTAACATATCTAAAGAAAACATCTCTCATCGAAAGAAGCACAACACAAAATTGGGAATCCCCCGCTTTATGTTTTAGACAACCATTTCTGTGCAAAATAGATTGCCATAGCCCCTAGGAGGAGGACGTTTTGTTCATAAGATCCAAATTAAGAATATCCAAGCCACCTTGTTTTTCTGGTTGACAAATGTCAGCCCACCTAATCAAATGGTATTATTTTTATCTTTATCACCCTTCCAGGTAATTTAAGCTATGAAGAAGTCAACACACTTTCTCACCCCCATAAGTATGGGATAAAAGGACATCATGTATAAAGGGATGTTGCTCACGGAGAACTTCTTCGGTGCGCACCTCAGCTCCACTCCTTCAACATTTTCGAGACCGAGCTGGCTTATATCACCTCAGATGCTTTTTGACTTGGAGCTCGGACACATGAAGACACTGTTCGGAAGACGTTTTGTTGAACTAGTTTCAAGACCAACGACTGAACTAGATGAGCAACTCGGATGAACCGAGGTGCTGC
Organism: Triticum aestivum; assembly: GCF_018294505.1. Lineage (NCBI taxonomy): Eukaryota > Viridiplantae > Streptophyta > Magnoliopsida > Poales > Poaceae > Triticum > Triticum aestivum. The sequence continues at coordinate 688,081,147 of NC_057798.1, read as the reverse complement.
CATCTTGAAGACCAGTTCAGGGGCTACTGACAATGTCCCGGTCAAGGGGCCTCTCACTACGTCGAAAATCGACCTGGTGTGCCGCACAAGGAAGGTTCTAGAAGATTTGCCGTGCAAGACAAGATATTGGATTCCTCGAGGAATCTACCTCTTTGTAGATAGCCGACTAGGATCCATGTAAACAAGAACCTCCGGTATCCTACATAAACCGAAGGGCTAGACTCGTAAATACATCATACAATCTCTCGGCACTTGTACTCTCGATATATACACTCCAACAAAATAAAGCACAAGAAGGACATAGAATTTTATCTCTTTGGGAGGGCTTGAACCTATGTAAACTCTGTGTCTCTGTTGTCATCGTTCAAAGAGACCTTAACTCTACCGCGGGATCTGCCAGATGGGAGGAGAGAGTAGAGGGGACCATGCATGTGGAGGAGGAGAGAGGGTAGAGGAGGACCACGTAGGTTTTTTTGGTTGATCAGTTGCATGTCCAGACTTCGGCATAGCTCCCCCAAGTTTGTCATGGATTTGCCAAAAATCGGACGTCCGGACCACTTCACGTACCGATGGGGATTTTCATTGGATGACAAAAGTTGACACAAATGGTCCGGACACCAGAATTCGGACATATACCGGAAGTTTGAGGGTCATCATTGGAGACGCCCTTAGAGCATCTACAGACGGACTTGAAAAATCCGACACCTATAACGCCCATGGACGCACGCGGGCGCGTCCGTGGGCACTAACCGTTCACGCCTCAAATTTCCCTCTCTACATCCGCTTACCTCATACCCGACACCCTACACTACTAGAATTAGCTTATTTGCCGTCCACCATCTCTTTGCCGTCCGCTGGCGGACGATAAAGAAGGTCTTTGCCGTCAGCCGCAAGGAAACGGACGGCAAAGAACGGCTGATGGCAAACAAATGCCATCAGCCATATCTTTGTCGTCTGCTGGCTGACGGCAAAGCAACTATGCCGTCAGCTAACGGATGGCAAAGAGGTTGGTGGGACCAATTATTTTGTAACCAACCCAAGCCCACCGGCCCCACCTCTTTGCCGTCCGCAAGCGGACGGCAAAGAATGTTTGCCAACCGTTGGCGGACGGCAAAGAGGCAGGTACGTTAACGACCGTCCCGCCCCCGTCCTCTGTCTCTTCTCTCCACTTTCTCTCACTCTTGTTCCCTCCCCAACACACAACCGCATCACCGCCGACCCCGTCCGCCCCGCCCCGCTGCCCCGCACCCCTACCCGACCTTCACC
>NC_057798.1:688074882-688078478 GCF_018294505.1 Triticum aestivum | reverse complement strand
CCTGGCACCACACCCCGACACCCTGACAGCACACCCCGACCCCGACAACCCGACACCCTGACACCCCGATCGACCCCGGACATGATGATGATACAAAAACATCATATATATTTGTATTGTTTAGGTGTATTTTAATAATGTTCATGATGATGATACACTTTAATTATATACATATTATTATGTTCATGTCAAGTATCCAATTTTTTTATGTTGTACTAATTCGTTTACTTTTTGTCATTGCAGGTGTTGACAGGATGGTGGGCAAGGGTCCAGAGCGCCTCGAGCCTCCCGTGAGCGCTACTGGGAGGGGTGGTTCCATTATTCCACCCCAGCCCCTCCGGAGAGCGCTGCTAGATAGTATGCAGACAACTGCGGCGGGTGCTTCTACTTCGGCTGGGAGAGGTCGGGGGAGGACGAAGAAGGCTACTGGTAGAGGTGGACGTGGCAGCGGGAGAGGCAGGAAGGCTACTATGCCTTCCTCGCCGCCATCCTCAACTGATTCACCCGACCACAGGACTGCTCCGTCTGACGTGGACCCGTCTCGGACTCCAGTCCATGAGCCTCCGGTTGCTGATGTGGACCCGTCTCGGACATCGGCCCACGTGAGTCCGGTCCTAGAGTCTTCGTCCCAGAAGACTCCGGTCATGGGGTCTTCATCCCAGAAGACTTCGGTCACGGGGTCTTCATCTTAGAAGACTTCGGTCCCGCCGCCTTCTTCCCACGAGACTCAGGTCCCGCCGTCTTCTTCCCACGAGACTCTGATCCCGCCGTCTTCTTCCCACGAGGCTCTGGAGGCTAGTGGTATTTTTCTTCTTATTTAGCCTGTTTAGTCCATTTATGACATAATTTAGCCTATTTAGTCCACAAATGGCATAATAAGATGAAGAAAATCAAGGAAGAGGAAGGAAAGAAGGAATATGAAGAAAAGAAGAAGAAGAAGAAGAAGAAAAGAAGAAGAAGAAGAAAAGAAGACTTCTTTTCTTCTTCTTCGTCTTCTTTTCCTCCTCTTACTTGTTTTTATTCGTAAATGGCATCATAACCTTGCTAACCTCATAAATGTCATATACTTAGCTTGTTATCCTCTAAAATGACACAATAAGCTTAGTTAGGTCAAAAATGACATAATTGGCTACGTTAGATCAAAAATGGCATTTTTCTTCTTATTTAGCCTATTTAGTCCATTTATGACATAATTTAGCCTATTTAGTCCACAAATGACATAATAAGATGAAGAAAATCAAGGAAGAGGAAGGAAAGAAGGAATAGGAAGAAAAGAAGAAGAAGGAAGTTCTTCTTCTTCTTCTTCTTCTTTTGCTCCTCTTACTTGTTTTTATTCATAAATGGCATCATAACCTTGCTAACCTCATAAATGTCATATACTTAGCTTGTTGTCCTCTAAAATGACACAATAAGCTTAGTTAGGTCAAAAATGGCATAATTTGCTACGTTAGCTCAAAAATGGCACTTTTCTTCTTATTTAGCCTATTTAGTCCATTTATGACATAATTTAGCCTATTTAGTCCACAAATGACATAATAAGATGAAGAAAATCAAGGAAGAGGAAGAAAAGAAGGAATAGGAAGAAAATAAGAAGAAGAAGAAGAAGTTCTTCTTCTTCTAATCTTCTTCTCCTTCTTCTAGTCTTCTTCTCCTTCTTCTTATATTTCTTCTTCTTCTTCTTCTAGTTTTCTTCCTCTTCTTCTTCTAACTTTCTTGTTTCCCATTTTGCAGATTTAATTCACTATATGGAAGCTTGCATGGATGGAGTGCTTGTTTCTCCGTTCTTCTTGTTGTTTTTATCGAAGAATAATGTGGAACTTGTTATATGGATGCATGAAAAAATGTGTTGGATGAATATTGTGATAGTAGTGTAAGATGTATGGAAGATACTATGTTTCTTATGTATGTATATATGTTGTCATGGATGGAGCTATATATGTGTTGCATAGATCATATGTCTGATGTGTGTGCGAAAAAAATAGTGTGTGAATTCCAGTGAAATTAAATGGATATAAATGCAAACAGGTGATATATAGCCTCTTTGTCGTCCGCTAGCAGACGGCAAAGAGTACACGTGGCAGCTTCCTGTAGACACTTGGAACAATGCCTGCCTATTTGGTCAGCTATGCCGTCTGCTGGCGGACGGCAAAGACCTATGAATCTTTGCTGTCCGCTGGTGAACGACATAGCTAGCCACATGGCAGCTTCCCAGTGCTGGCCAACTGTGCTCTTTATCGTCCGCTGGCGGACGGCAAAGCTTTTTGAATCGTTGCCGTCTGCTGGCGGACGACAAAGAGCGTTGTTAACACCCTAACGGCTTTGACGCCACCCCACTGCCGTCCGTAGTCTTTGCCGTCTGCTGGCCTCAGACGACGGACGGCACAATAGTTTGCCGTCAGTTTCTCAAAAGCGGACGGCAAAGAAGCTCTTTGCTGGCACCTGTTCAGACGGACAGTTTGCCGTCTGCTGGTGGACGACAAAGATGTTTGCCGTCCGGGATCTATGCCTTTGCCGTCTGCCATGGCGGACGGCAAAGAAGCTGTTTCCAGTAGTGCTATATCCATACTACGCATGCAACGTGATGAGCTACTTTACATGATCAAACAATGGACAACAAAATCGGCATCAAATGAACAACCAAATGCACATAAACGAATTGTACATCATCCAAAAGATCATTGGATTTCATCGGCAAACAAGTTCTTAACTTGAGTAACTAAAAAACGATAATAAACATAGGAGGAGGAGCATCTTCACAACTTCCTTGTCAGCCCTTTGCCCTTCCGGTCGTCGGCATAGTTGTAGGTGTCCGCGGCTAGTGGAGGATCTTGGTCATCGTCAGAGGAGGTGGAGTTGTGGTCATTGCCGTCGTCGGACGAGGAGCCGAAGAGGACGATCAGTCCCTACACCCGGCGGACGGATATCTCTTGCTGCCGCTTCAACTTGGCCACCCGAGATGCTCCTGTTGCTATCTCCTTCGCCTCACGCTCCTACTACTCTATGGCAAGTCAGAGCGCCTTTGCGTTCTTTCGCCTTAGGTGGCGAGCGTCCGTCCATCTCCGCCGTCGTCAGTGACTGGCGGTAGACTCAAGCGAGGAGCCACTCGTCATTGCCGGGCTCTGCCAGCACACCGCGCGTCAGCACACGGACTGCTCCGTTGCGTCCCTCTCCCATGCCCGGTGCCTCTTGCGGCGGGCGGCACGGGCCTCCAATTCCAAAGTGCGCGTGCAGGCCAATGGTACGGGCACTAGCATCCACCGCTGCCCGCACGGAGCAGCTGCCGGCGGGGAAGGGGACAGTGCAGGGGCGGAAGCAAACTGCGCTTCCCTGGTAGAGCTACGCGTGGGCCGGGGAGGGCTATCTCCAGCGTCCGCACTGCGCCGGCGCGAGAGCGGCGATGGTGCAGATCCGGAGCTGCCCACATTGTCCACCTTGGAACGCTCCAAGGCAATGCGGAGGGCCAGCTTCTCCTCTACGTCGAGGTTGGAGCCGGAGTGGCTGTCGGAGCTCGCCATTGCGCCGGATTGGATCAAAATTGGAAAGGGAAGAGGAGAGGATGTATCGAGAGAGGAGAGTGAGCTAGCTATGGTTCGAAG
>NC_057798.1:688032804-688074577 GCF_018294505.1 Triticum aestivum | reverse complement strand
TTCGACGTGACAGACACGCTCGGGCGTGCCCGGGCCGCCCCCATATCCGCCCTACATTTGGGCTGGATATGAGGAACGTGGGATAGTCCATCCGGATGTTTGAGACGGGTTTGAGTCTGGTTTAAAGGCGTCCAGGTGGGTTGGTTTTTGTGACCGGTTAGTGACGGTCCGCCCATCCGGATGTTTGAGACGGGTTTGAGGCGACTGTAAATACTCTGAGTCGATCATATTACTACCATTTGATTAGACGAACTGGACTCAAACACCACCTGTGTGACTCTTGTTGCATCACCATCACCTTAGTTTGAGCAGTTGAGCTTGGCTCGCCGGGATCGCCAAGTGAGCTGAGTGAGCTCCAGGTCACCAACACATGGACGTGGCACCCCTCATGTCCTGCTGCTCGATCACCAACTAGACATCACACATCAGGTGATGAGGACACGCTGCCCTCTTTTGTCCACCCCATAACATGACAATTAACAACCTCTCAAGACTAGTAAAAAACAAGGACCGACACCGCAACTTCTAGCTCTCCACATTGCAGTGGCAGGCAGAACAAAATCATGCATCTCGCCCACAGAATCTTTTAGATGCGGATTTAACACAGAGTCTGCAGGTTTACATGAAATTAGTACAATGTACACCTTATTCAGCTTTTAATTAATGCCATCAGCTGAGCAAGTGGTTCTCCTTGTTTTTCTAGACTGGAATACGCCGAGCGGTGTATCAGAAGAGTTCTGCAGTATCAGTTACAAAGCTGCAAGAACAACAACTACAATGTTGACACGGCTACACCACAATCAAGTGATTCTGACTACCAAGAGTTCCTGACGAAGACTGCATAGACAAATTTGCATGAATCTGGGGTTGCAGTTTGCAAATTTGTCAGAAGACAGGCGTTGTAAGGTGTGTTAGATGTGTATAGTCCCTTTTCAGCATATCCCCGTTGTATAAGGGGTTTTCTGCATTTTGACACATATGTATATGTAATGGCCTTTGGCCCTCAAGAAATACAGTTGCTCATTATCCAACATGGTATCAGATTTTAGGTTCCCCTCCCCCCCACACGCTGCAACTCCGTGCTAGATTTCTCCCGATTCCGGCCTATCCCGTCCCGGATCAGGCTGCCCCGGCCAGGTCCGGCTGCCCCGGTCAGGTTCCTGCTGTCTTGCTCCCGGCCGGCCTCGTCCACGACCCAGCTACCTCCTCTTCGCTCTGCTCTCCCCATCTGCCCCGCCAGCACCCGTTGACCGGCTGTTCCCCTCGAGCTCGTCCGGGTTTCGGCCGCTCCCTCGCGCCTCCGCCGCCGCCCAGTCTGGCTGCTCCCCTCCCTCCCGCCGAGCCCTGCTCTAGCTCCTGCCGCCTGCCTCTGCTCTCTGCTCGCCTGGCCGCGCAGAGGCCCGCGAGTGCGTGTGCGGGAGGCTCGCGAGCGAGCGCTCGCTCCAGCGCCTGAGGGGCACGCTCCCCTCGATCCCGCTCGCGAGGCATGCGAGGTGCCTGATCTCCTCGATCTCGCGTGAGCGTGCTAGATCCCATCGATCCAGTGCGTGGGATTTCCTGTTTCCATTGACTCAAAAAAAAGAAGACAATCAGCATGTCTTCGTCTGGCTATGTAGCTGTTCCTCGGTGCTCGATGATCTTCGATGGCACCAACTATGCTGAGTTTGTGGGGTTCATGCATATCCACATGCGCGGACTTCTTCTGTGGGGTGTTCTCTCTGGCGAGGTACCCTGTCCGCCCTGCCCTGTTGCTCCGGTGGCTCCTGTTCCACCGGTACCACCATCCTTGCTCCTGATGCTTCTCGGGCTGATCGGGATGCAGCCAAGGCCCTTGATGATGCTGCAGTTGATGCCTATGATCAGCAGGTATCCGCTTACTCTGATGCCCTCTCAGTTTACCGGGATGATCTGTCTGCTTACACTCAGTGGTGCAATGATGATGCTCGAGCTGCTGCTGTTCTCACTGCCAGTGTCCTCCCTCAGTTTGCTTCCGAGTTCATGGCCCTTGGCCCTGTTGCAGCGATGTGGTCCTATCTTTGTTAGCGCTATCAGCCCTCTGGCGATGCTTTATACCTCTCTGTGGTGCGTCAGGAGCATGCTCTTCAGCAGGGTGACTCGTCTGTTGATGAGTTCTATTCACAGTGCTCTGCCATCTGGCATCAGCTTGACTCACTGCGGACAGTTGTTTGTGGCACTTGTCGTTGCTATCAGACTACGCGGTCTGATTTGGAGTTTTAGAGGGTTCATGAGTTCTTATCTCGTCTCCGCTGTGAGTTTGAGCCCAGGCGTGCTCACTTGCTTGCTCGTGGTCGTGTCCCTATCTCAGAGGTGCTTGCCGAGCTTCGTGCTGAGGAGACACGCCTTCGCTCTGCTGGGTTGCTTTTGGTTCCGTTAGTATTGGCTGCCCGGGCTCCTGTGTCGTCTGCTCGCCTCACTGCTCCGCCGCTCCTGCCTACTCCTCCAGGGGGGTGAGCCGTCCTTCTTATGCTAAGAAGGGCACATCACGCCGTGACACCGTCTGTGGTTACTGATCCCGGCAAGGTCACCCAGAGTCTAATTGTCGCCAAAAGAAGCGAGACCAGAGGCGCTCCTCCTCCAGCGGGCCTCCTGTGTCTTCCTCAACTCCGTCACTCACTGACCAGGACATTGTTCGCCTCAAGCGTCTCCTTGCTTCCTCAGGCTCCTCGTTGACTGGCTCTGCTGCTGCTGTGACTGCATCCTCCTCCTCACCATCACAGGCATCTACACAATCAGGTACATCTTCGTGGGTTCTGGATTCTGGAGCCTCTTTTCATATGTCTAAAGATTCTTCCGTGTTGTCTTCTCTCCGGCCTCTTGATTCGCCTGTCAATGTTCTTACTGCCGATGGCACATCTCTTCCTGTTGCTAGTCGTTTTATTCTTTCCACTCCATCTTTTTCTGTTCCGAGTGTTTCACATGTTCCTCGCCTTACCATGAATCTTTTTTCCGCTGCCCAACTTACTGATTCTGGTTGTCGTGTCATTCTTGATACCGACTCTTGCTCCATTCAGGATCGTCGCACCAAGGCTTTGGTTGGTGCTGGCCCCCGGCGCCATGAGTCAGAGGGCCTTTGGGAGGTTGACTGGCTTTGTGTTCCTTCCGCTGCCACCACTGATGCCAGCTCTCATGCTCTTGCCGCCTCTTCGTCTGCGTCCTTCCAGCAGTGGCATCATCGCCTCGGTCACATTTGTGGCTCTCGCTTGTCTTCCTTAGTTCGTCAGGGTCTCTTAGGGTCTGTATCTGGAGATGTCTCCTTACATTGTAATGGCTGCAGACTTGGCAAACAGACTCAGTTACCTTATCCTACTAGTGAGTCTGTATCTCAGCGTCCTTTTGACTTAGTTCATTTTGATGTCTGGGGTCCTGCTCCCTTTGATTCGAATGGTGGTCATCGCTACTATGTTTTGTTTATTGATGATTTCTCTCGCTACACTTGGCTCTACTTTATGAAATCTCGTAGCGAGGTTCTCCCTATATACAAACGCTTTGTTGCCATGGTTCACACCCAGTTTGCCACACCCATTCGTACTTTTCGTGCTGACTCTGCTGGAGAGTATATCTCTCAGCTGTTGCGTGGTTTTCTCGTGGAACAGGGTACTCTTGCCCAGTTCTCCTGTCCGAGTGCTCATGCTCAGAATGGTGTTGCCGAGCGAAAGCATCGTCATTTGCTTGAGACGGCTCGTGCGTTGATGATTGCTGCTTCCCTTCCACCCCATTTTTGGGCTGAGTCTGTTTTCGCATCCACCTATCTCATCAACATTCAGCCATCGACTGCTCTGCAGGGTGGCATTCCTATGGAGTGTCTCACCGGTCGCTCTCCTGACTACTCAGCTCTTCGTATGTTTGGATGCGTCTGCTATGTTCTTCTTGCCCCCCGCGAACGCACCAAACTGACTGCTCAGTCGGTCGAGTGTGTTTTCCTTGGCTACAGTGATGAGCACAAGGGCTATCGGTATTGGGATCCAGTGGGTCGTCGCTTGCGCATCTCGCGTGATGTGACTTTTGACGAGTCTCGCTCTTGCTACCCACGTTCTTCTTCCTCGAGCTTCTCTGTGGACGACCTTTCTTTCCTTCTTCTCCCCGATACACCCTGCTATGTGCCTCATGTGTCACATCTTCCTCCGGCACCTCTCCTTCCTTCTCATTCACCTCCGACCCCGTTTTCTCCCTCCTCCTCCTCTACCTCTCCCCCATCCTCTCCAGTCTGTCGCCCTCTCTCACCGTTTCCGCTCCACTATACTCGACATTCTCATACTGAGGATATTGCCTCTGACGAGCCTTCCACCTCGGGTGCACCTCCTCTCACACCCCCTCCAGTGCATAACCTCCATGCTCGGCCTTGCCCTCCGCCTGATCGCTACTCCCCTGATCGATACGGTCTCTCTGTTTCGACTGAGCCCACTTCCTATCGCACTGCCATGACTCAGCCTGAATGGCAGCTTGCGATGGCCGAGGAGCTTGCTGCCCTTGAGCGCTCTGGCACATGGGATCTCGTTCCCCTCCCTTCCGATGTCCGTCCCATCACCTGCAAGTGGGTCTACAAGCTTAAGACTCGGTCCGATGGTTCTCTTGAGCGCTACAAAGATCGTCTTGTGGCCCGTGGATTTCAGCAGGAGCAGGGGCGCGATTATGATGAGACTTACGCTCCTGTGGCCCACATGACCACTGTCCGCACTCTTCTTGTTGTGGCTTCTGTTCATCAGTGGTCTATCTCTCAACTTGATGTTCAGAACGCTTTTCTCAATGGCGAGTTGCGTGAGGAGGTTTATATGCAGCCACCACAGGGGTACTATGCTCCTGATGGTATGGTCTGTAGACTTCGCCGCTCTCTCTATGGTCTCAAACAGGCCCCTCGCACCTGGTTTGAGCGCTTCGCATCTGTGGTGACCGCGGCTGGTTTCTTGCCCAGTGACCATGATCCCGCGCTGTTCGTTCACACGTCTCCTCGTGGTCAGACTCTTCTCCTTCTCTATGTTGATGACATGATCATCACTGGTGACGACACTGATTACATCGCCTTTGTTAAGGCCCGCCTTCACGAGCAGTTCCTTATGACTGATCTTGGTCCTCTTCGCTATTTTCTTGGGATTGAGATCTCCTCCACCTCTGATGGCTTCTACATCTCTCAAGAGAAATACATTCAGGATCTTCTTGCTCGAGCTGCTCTCAGTGATGATCGCACTGTTGTGACTCCTATGGAGCTCAACGTTCAGCTTCGTGCCTCTGATGGTGACCCTCTTTCTAATCCCACTCGCTATCGTCACCTCGTCGGTAGCCTTGTCTATCTTGCTGTTACACGTCCTGACATCTCCTATCCCGTTCACATCCTGAGTCAGTTTGTTTCAGCCCCCACCTCTGTCCACTATAGTCACCTCCTCCGTGTTCTACGATATCTTCGTGGCACGATCTCTCAGCGCCTTTTCTTTCCCCGCTCCAGTTCTCTTGAGCTCCAGGCTTACTCTAATGCTACCTGGGCTAGTGATCCCTCTGATCGACGCTCGCTGTCTGCTTACTGTGTTTTTCTTGGTGGCTCTCTGATTGCCTGGAAGACAAAGAAACAGACTGCAGTTTCTCGCTCGAGTACAGAGGCTGAGTTGAGAGCCATGACTATGTTGACGGCTGAGGTGATCTGGTTGCGATGGTTACTGGAGGATTTTGGTGTGTTGGCTACTACCTCGACTCCCTTACTGTCAGACAGTACTGGTGCTATCAGTATTGCGCGTGACCCGGTGAAGCATGATCTCACCAAGCACATCGGTGTGGATGCCCACTTTGTGCGTGCTGCTGTGCAGGATCAGACTCTCGCCCTTCACTATGTGCCCTCGGAGTTACAGTTGGCTGACTTCTTCACGAAGGCACAGACTCGAGCGCAGCATTACCTTTTTCCTCTCCAAACTCAGTGTTGTTGATCCACCATGAGTTTGAGGGGGGGGGGGTGTGTGTTAGATGTGTATAGTCCCTTTTCAGCATATCCCCGTTGTATAAGGGGTTTTCTGCACTTTGACACACATATATATGTAATGGCCTTTGGCCCTCAGGAAATACAGTTGCTCATTATTCAACAAGGTGGAGGTCGAAATTGTTCTGCCCACCTCCCTGCGACTGCAGTCTCTGAATGGTCATAGTATTTCTCTGTTCCAGGCTTCCAACACTACGACGCAGATTCAAGCAAAGAATATAGATTCGACACCTTTGCTGTGAACGATGCCAAGTTGTCATTTTCTTGCAATCATGTGCCCATCCAGGATTGTTTCCTTACTTCTCTTCGCCTTAATCCAGATGCGTAAGCTCTTCGTTTCTTGTTTTACATGACAGACTACCATGTCGTTCATGCAACTTCCACCCGAAATAATTACAGATCTCTAGTTAGAATTGTCGCCCGCAGGCTTCAAGTGTCTGTTATGCGATGAGATCGGAATGTGGAACCTTGCTGAGGCCTCTATCCCTTCAGTCTCTGAAATTGTTCTTTCGTTCTCATGTTTGATTCCCTTTTCTTTTTCGCACTAGTCCTGCTATGTGCCTGACCCCCTTTGGGGTTTTGACCTGTACCCTGCTTCTTCTAATCAATGGATTTGATATTTCTCGTGCCAACATTAAAAAATAAGATTCACCATTCATGAATGTCAAGGCTAAACGAGGCATAAGTGGCAAAAACTGACACGACCTTCACCTTTCGCGCGGCAGCGCACGTCCACAGAGTTTTTCTTTAGAGTACGCCAAAGATGTATCATATTTTTGTAGAAGATAGGAGAACAATGTACAAGAAGCCTCGAGATATCCACAGGGCTAAACTAAAGCTACTCTCTCACAAAACGTATAAAACCACCGACGCCCACATCGGCCCTCCTCCATTCCTGTGCTTCTCTCAAGATGTTGTCGGCCAACGCCAATGGGGTCCTCTGTTGATTCATCTTGTTGAACACGCGCGCATTCCATTGCTTCCAAAGCTCCCAATCAACTAGAATAACGAAAGTGTATGGGATCGTCGCTTGTAATCCTCCTATATGACACCTTAAGTGTCATATAGTTGAGGCTACGCACAGAGGGAGTTAAGAGCCGAGTGGCCGATAATCGATTTGAATCTCGCTATTCCCCGAGTTCGCATTCTCTCCCAAAACCCAGAACGAGCGATGTACTTCTGATTCGGTTGTGCTAAAAAAAACTTCGGATTTGGTTTTACTGATTATTTCCCAGTTTGCCTGGTTTTCTTAAAAACAAACATACATTTTTAACAAAACATAGTTATATATTTGTAAAAGAATATATAAAAGGCATGGGAATTTTTCTAAAGTTCATTATGCATTTATTAAATGTTAACCATATATTAAAAAATATCATAAATTTTAAAAAGTACTCACTGTGTATAAAAGTGGTCATTATGTGTTGAATTGTTTATTAAAAAATCACAGTATATCTTATAATATTGATGTCTAAAAATGCCCTAATATTCATGGATCAAAATATATTTATTAATGACAGTAGAAAAATGTGTAATGTGAAAACCATGTATTTAAAATAAATAATAAACTAAAATAACACTTTAAAAAAAATTAAAAGAGGTAAAATAAAAAAAAACTAGCAAAGCAAACGGCACAGCAGCTCAGCGAAAGGAAACCGCGAGTGCTATTCCTCGCATTAAGTGTACGGGATCTCTCGCAGCTACCGACTACATTAACGGGCCGGAGTAAAAATAGTGCGTCGCAAGGGCTTAATCTTGGGATCTCCTTTTTCGTCGATACATTGCTAACTAATGCGTCAACATCAACTTCATGAACAATAGGTAGGGCACGTCCTGCTTGAAGCGAGTGAAGACGTTTATTTTTATTATTTTGTTTTCTTTTTCTTCTCCAATTTTTCTTTTTTCTTCTCTATTTCTTGTTTTTCTTATGTTTGTTTTTGTTTTCACTCTACATTTTCGTATATGTCAAGATCATTTTTCTAATAAGTGATCAACAATTTCAGTATAAATGTTCAACATTGTCTGAATGCTTATTCAGCATTTTTCATATACTTGTTCAACATTTTAATATTTGTTCCACATTTTTTAAATACTCATTGAAAATTTATTAATACATATCCACATTTTTTCAAGTAATTGTTTAACATTTTTAATACCTTTTCAACATTTTTCAAACTTGTTCAAACAATTTCAAATACAGGCTTAACATTTTTTAATAATTATTCGAGAAATTTCAAAGACTTGCAAATGAGTATAGAAAATAGGGAAAAAAAACAGCCATGGCCTCCCGTGCGGCTCGACCGGCCCACCTGGGGGAAGGAAAACTGAAAGGTCACACTGGGCTGGCCCAATTTCCATCGGTGTAGGCGTCATGCCTTCTTTTTTTAACATCCGTACATACACAAGCGCTCATATATATGTGCATACACTCATCCATATGAACGAACACATGCACACCCTATCCCTATGAGCACCTTCGAAAGACTGAGCCGGCATATCATCTTGAGATTTATGAAGTCACCGTAGGCACCTTGTCGTCGACAGGAACGTCTCCCAATGAATGCGCATTGCTCGAAATCCTGAAATAAATCCAAAAATAAATGTGAGCATCAAGATTTGAACCCTGATGGGCTGGGGATATCACAACCCTCAAACCATCCAACCACAGGTTGGTTCGCGGCGTCAGGCCTTCTATTTTACATGAAGGCATGAATTAGGATTTGATCGTCTCTTGCAGAGATAACAACATGCCGATAGGCGAAAAGTTGTGTACAAGAAATGTCCACATGAGAAAATTCGATCCTCGATCCTTGATTACAAGCACATGGCAATAAATATAATGATTGTCATGGTTTAGCACAGTCCAAGTGATCCTTGATTGGCAGGATGGACATTCGCTGGCGTGTGCGATACGCATCGAACCTGGCGGTCGTTTGCACCGTCAACCTCGACGATAGCGAGCTTCTCCTGCGCATGGATAATGGATTTGTGATGATGTGCCGAAGAGTGGTTCACCTATAGTGGAGTATGGGGGAGCAATCAATTAGTCTTCATCAAGTCAACGCAATCAAAAAAGGTGGTCCAACTTGAGGAAATCAATATCATCATCATCTAGCTCAAGTGTGTTGGGGAACGTAGCATGCAATTTCAAAAAAAATTCCTATACTCACGCAAGATCTATCTAGGAGATACATAGCAACGAGAAGGAGAGAGTATGTCTACATACCCTCGTAGACCGAAAGCGGAAGCGTTTAGCAACGCGGTTGATATAGTCCAATTTCTTCTCGTTCCGACCGATCAAGTACCGAACGTATGGCACCTCCGAGTTCTGCACACATTCAGCTTAATGACATCCCTCGAACTCTCGATCCAGCAAAGTGTTGAGGGAGTAGATGAGTTTTGTCAGCATGACGGCGTGGTGACGGTGATGGTGAAGTGATCCGCGCAGGGCTTCGCATAAGCACTACGAAGATATGACCGGAGGCGTAAACTGTGGAGGGGGCGCCGCATACGGCTAACGATTATTGGTGTGTGTCTTCTAGGTGACCCCTCCCCATGTATATATATGTGGGAGGGGGAGGGGAGTAGCCTTGGCGCGCCCCAAGAAGGAGGAATCCTACTTGGGGCCCTAGTCCAATTCGGCCCCCCTTTTCCTTTTACCGGAAAGGGGAAAAAGGGATGAGGGAAGGAGAAAGGAAAGGGGGGGGGGAACCCCCTCTTCCTTCTCCTATTTGGCCTCCTGCCTTAAGGGGGGGTGTGCCACCCCTTGTGGGCTGGTGTGCTCCCCTCCTATGGCTCATAAGGCCCATTATTCCCCCGGGGGGTTCCGGTAACCCCCCGGTAGTCCGATAAATACCCGATACTATCCGGTACACTTCCAGTGTCCGGATACTATCATCCAATATATCAATCTGTACCTCTCGACCATTTCGAGACTCCTCGTCATGTCTGTGGTCTCATCCGGGACTCCGAACAACATTCGGTCACCAAATCACATAACTCATATAATACAAAATCGTCATCGAACGTTAAGCGTGCGGACCCTACGGGTTCGAGAACTATGTAGACATGATCGAGACACCTCTCCGGCCAATGAACAATAATGGAACCTAGATGCTCATATTGGCTCCCACATATTCTATGAAGATCTTTATCGGTCGAACCGTTATGACAACATACGTTATTCCCTTTGTCATCGGTATGTTACTTGCCCGAGATTCGATCGTCGGTATCTTCATACCTAGTTCAATCTCGTTACCGACAAGTCTCTTTACATGTTCCGTAATTCATCATCCTACAACTAATTCATTAGTCACTTTGCTTGCAAGGCTTCTTATGATGTGCATTACCGAGAGGGCCCAGAGATACCTCTCCGATACTCGGAGTGAAAAATCCTAATCTCGATCTATGCCAACTCAACAAACACCTTTGAAGATACCTGTAGAGCATCTTTATAATCACCCAGTTACGTTGTGACGTTTGATAGCACACAAGGCATTCCTCCGGTATCCGGGAGTTGCATAATCTCATAGTCGGAGGAATATGTATTTGACATGAAGAAAGCAATAGCAATAAAACTGAACGATCATTATGCTAAGCTAACGAATGGGTCTTGTCCATCACATCATTCTCTAATGATGTGATCCCGTTCATCAAAATAAAACACATGTCTATGGTTAGAAACTTAACCATTTTTATTAACGAGCTAGTCTAGTAGATGCTTACTAGGGACACGGTGTTTTGTCTATGTATCCACACATGTATCAAGTTTCTGGTTAATACAATTCTAGCATGAATAATAAACATTTATCATGAATAAGGAAATATAAAATAACAACTTTATTATTGCCTCTAGGGCATATTTCCTCCAGTCTCCCACTTGCACTAGAGTCAATAATCTAGATTACACTGTAATGATTGTAACACCCATGGAGTCTTGGTGTTGATCATGTTTTGCTCGTGGAAGAGGCTTAGTCAACGGGTCTGCTATATTTAGATCCGTATGTATTTTGCAAATCTCTATGTATCCCTCCTTGACTAGATCACAGGTGGTGTTGAAGCGTCTCTTGATGTGTTTGGTCTTTTTGTGAAATCTGGATTCCTTTGCAAAGGCAATTGCTCCAGTATAGATTTTCATTGGACCCGATGCACTAGGTATTACACCTAGATCAGATGTGAACTCCTTCATCTGGACTCCTTCATTTTCTACTTCCGAAGCAGCTATGTATTCTGCTTCACACGTAGATCCCCCGATGATGCTCTGCTTGGAACTGCACCAACTGATAGCTCCACCATTCAACATAAATATGTATCCGGTTTGTGACTTAGAGTCATCCGGATCAGTGTCAAAGCTAGCATCGACGTAACCATTTAGGATGAGCTCTTTGTCACCTCATAAATGAGAAACATATCCTTAGTCTTTTTTAGGTACTTTAGGATGTTCTTGACTGATGTCCAGTGATCCACTCCTGGATTACTTTGGTACCTCCCTGCTAAACTTATATCAAGGCACACATCAGGTCTGGTACACAACATTGTTGGAAATATGCCCTAGAGGCAATAATAAAATGGTTATTACTGTATTTCCTTGTTCATGATAATTGTCTATTATTCATGCTATAATTGTATTAACTGGAAACCGTAATACATGTGTGAATACATAGACCACAACATGTCCCTAGTGAGCCTCTAGTTGACTAGCTCGTTGATCAATAGATGGTTATGGTTTCCTGACCATGGACATTGGATGTCATTGATAACGGGATCACATCATTAGGAGAATGATGTGATGGACAAGACCCAATCCTAAGCATAGCACAAGATCGTGTAGTTCGTTTGCTAAGAGATTTTCTAATGTCAAGTATCATTTCCTTAGACCATGAGATTGTGCAACTCCCGGATACCGTAAGAATGCTTTGGGTGTACCAAATGTCACAACGTAACTGAGTGGCTATAAAGGTGCACTACAGGTATATCCGAAAGTGTCTGTTGGGTTGGCACAAATCGAGATTGGGATTTGTCACTCCGTATGACGGAGAGGTATCTCTGGGCCCACTCGGTAATGCATCATCATAATGAGCTCAATGTGACTAAGTAGTTAGTCATGGGATCATGCATTGCGGAACGAGTAAAGTGACTTGCCGGTAACGAGATTGAACGAGGTATTGGGATACCGACGATCGAATCTCGGGCAAGTAACATACAGGTTGACAAAGGGAATTGTATACGGGATTGATTGAATCCCCGACATCGTGGTTCATCCGACGAGATCATCATGGAACATGTGGGAGTCAACATGGGTATCCAGATCCTGCTGTTGGTTATTGGACGGAGAACTGTCTCGGTCATGTCTGCATGGTTCGGTGACGCTAGAGTTGTTATGGGAAATAGTATGTGGTTACCGAAGGTTGTTCGGAGTCCTGGATGAGATCCGGACGTGACGACGAACTCCGGAATGGTCCGGAGGTGAAGATCAATATATTGGACAAAGGGTATTGGAGTCCAAAGTTGTTCTGGGAGTACAGGGTGACGACCAGCATGACCGAAAGGTGTTTCGGAGGCCCCGACAAGCGTTGGGGGGCCTGATGGGCCAAGGGGAGGGGTCACACCAGCCCACTAAGGGGTTGTGCGCCCCTCCCAACCCCTCTCACGTAACCAGGAGAGGTGGGGGCGCCTCCCCTAGGGAAGCCGCCCCTCCCGGCTTGGGGGGCAAGTTTCCTAGGGGTGGGGGCGCCCAAACCCATTTAGGGTTTCCCCTGTGGCCGCCACCAATCCCCTAGGGAACCCTAGGACGCCTCCTCCACCCTCCTTCCCCCTATATATAGTGAGGGAGAGAGAGGGCAGCCGTACCCTTCCCCTGGCGCAGCCCTCTCCCTCCTCCAACACCTCCTCCTCCTCCATAGTGCTTGGCGAAGCCCTGCAGGAATACCACGAGCTCCACCAACACCATGCCGTCGTGCTGTCAGAGTTATCTCTCAACTACTCCTATCCCCTTGCTGGATCAAGAAGGAGGAGGCGTCCCCGGGCTGTACATGTGTTGAACGCGGAGGCGCCATCCGTTTGGCGCTAGATCGGATCTTCCGCTATTTGAATCACCACGAGTACGACTCCATCATCCGCGTTCTTGTAACGCTTCCGCTTAGCGATCTTCAAAGGTATGAAGATGCTCATCCTGTCCCTCTCTTGTTGCTAGAATCTCCATAGATTGATCTTGGTGATGCGTAGAAAATTTTGAATTTGTGCTACGTTCCCCAACAGTGGCATCATGAGCTAGGTCTATTGCGTAGATTCTATGCACGAGTAGAACACAAGTAGTTGTGGGCGTTGGTTTGTTCAATTTGCTTACCGTTACTAGTCCTATCTTGTTTCGGCGGTATTGTGGGATGAAGCGGCCCGAACCGACCTTACACGTACACTTACGTGAGACAGGTTCCACCGACTGACATGCACTAGTTGCATAAGGTGGCTAGCGGGTGTCTGTCTCTCCCACTTTAGTCGGATCGGATTCGATGAAAAGGGTCCTTATGAAGGGTAAATAGCAATTGGCATATCATGTTGTGGTTTTGGCGTAGGTAAGAAACGTTCTTGCTAGAAACTTATAGCAGCCACGTAAAAACTAGCAACAATAATTAGAGGACGTCTAACTTGTTTTTGCAGCATATGCCGCGTGATGTGATATGGCCAAAAGGATGTGATGAATGATATATGTGATGTATGAGATTGATCATGTTCTTGTAATAGGAATCATGACTTGCATGTTGATGAGTATGACAACTAGCAGGAGCCATAGGAGTTGTCTTAATTTATTGTATGACCTGCGTGTCATTGAATAACGCCATGTAATTACTTTACTTTATTGCTAAACCGTTAGCCATAGTAGTAGAAGTAATAGTTGGCGAGACAACTTCATGAAGACACGATGATGGAGATCATGGTGTCATGCTGGTGACGATGATGATCATGGTGCCCCGAAGATGGAGATCAAAAGGAGCAAAATGATATTGGCCATATCATGTCACTATTTGATTGCATGAGATGTTTATCATGTTTTGCATCTTATTTTCTTAGAACAACGGTAGCATAAATAAGAGGATCCCTCATAAAATTTCAAGAAAGTGTCCCCCCTAACTGTGCACCGTTGCAAAGGTTCGTTGTTTCGAAACACCACGTGATGATCGGGTGTGATAGATTCTAACGTTCACATACAATGGGTGTTAGCCAGATTTACACATGCAAAACACTTAGGTTGACTTGACGAGCCTAGCATGTACAGACATGGCCTCGGAACACAAAAGACTGAAAGGTCGAACATGAGTCGTATAGTAGATACGATCAACATGAAGATGTTCACCGATGATGACTAGTCCGTCTCACGTGATGATCGGACACGGCCTAGTTGACTCGGATCATGTATCACTTAGATGACTAGAGGGATGTCTATTTGAGGGGGAGTTCATCAAATAATTTCATTAGATGAACTTAATTATCCTGAACACAGTAAAAAGGTCTTTGCAAATTATGTCATAGCTTACGCTTTAGTTCTACTGTTGAAGATATGTTCCTAGAGAAAATTTAGTTGAAAGTTGATAGTAGCAATTATGCGGACTGGGTCTGTAAACTGAGGATTATCCTCATTGCTGCGCAGAAGGCTTATGTCCTTAATGCACCGCTAGGTGTGCTGAACCTCAAGCGTCGTCTGTGGATGTTGCGAACATCTGACATACACGTTTTTATGACTACGTGATAGTTCAGTGCGTGATGTTAAACGGTTTAGAATTGAGGCACCGAAGACATTTTGAAACGTCACGGAACATATGAGATGTTCCAAGAGTTGAAATTGGGATTTCAGGCTCGTTCCCATGTCAAGAGGTGTGAGACCTCCGACAAGCTTCTTAAGCCTGCAAACTAAGGGATAAAAGCTCAATCGTTGAGCATGTGCGCAGATTGTCTGAGTACTACAATCACTTGAATCGAGTGGGAGTTATCTTCCAGATGAGATAGTGATGGTTCTCCAAAGTCACTGCCACCAAGCTACTAGAGCTTTGTGATGAACTATAACATATCAGGGATAGACATGATGATCCTTGAGCAATTCGCGATGTTTCACACCATGAAAGTAGAAATCAAGTAGGATCATCAATTGTTGATGGTTAGTAAAACCACTAGTTTCAAGAAGGGCAAGGGAAAGAAGGGATACTTCATGAAACGGCAAATTACTTGCTGCTCTAGTGAAGAAACCCAAGGTTGAACCCAAACTCGAGACTAAGTGCTTATGTAATGAGGGGAACAGTCACTGAAGCAGAACTACCCTAGATACTTGGTAAATGAGAAGGCTGGCAAGGTCAACAGAAGTATATTGGATATACATTATATTAATGTGTATTTTACTAGTACTCCTAGTAGCACGGGGGTATTAGATACCGGTTCGGTTGCTAAGTGTTAGTAACTCAAAATAATAGCTGTGGAATAAACGGAGACTAGCTAAAGGTGAGATGACGATATGTGTTGGAAGTGTTTCCAAGGTTGATGTGATCAAGCATCGCATACTCCCTCTACCATCGAGATTGGTGTTAAACCTAAATAATTGTTATTTGGTGTTTGCGTTGAGCATAGACATGATTTGGTTATGTTTATCGCAATACAATTATTCATTTAAGGAGAATAATGGTTACTCTGTTTATTTGAATAATACCTTCAATGGTCTTGCACCTAAAATGAATGGTTTATTGAATCTCGATCATAGTGATACACATATTCATGCCAAAAGATATAAGATAGTAATGATAGTACCACATACTTGTGGCACTACCATTTGAGTCATATTGGTATAAAACGCATGAAGAAGCTCTATGTTGATGGATATTTGGACTCACTCATCTTTGAAAAGATTGAGACATGCGAACCATGTCTATTGGTATATACGCATGAAGAAACTCCATGCAGATGGATCGTTTGGACTCACCTGATTTTGAATCACTTGAGACATGCAAATCATACCACATGGGCAAGATGACTGAAAGGCCTCGTTTTCAGTGAAATGGAACAAGAAAGCAACTTGTTGGAAGTAATACATTTTGATGTGCGCAGTCCAATGAGTGCTGAGGCACGCAGTAGATATCGTTATGTTCTTACTTCACAGATGATTTGAGTAGGTGCCAAGTGTATTTACTTGATGAAAAAAAAGTCTGAATTATTGAAAGGTTCAAGTAATTTTAGAGTGAAGTTGAATATTATGGTGACAAAAGGATAAAATGTCTATGATATGATCACAGAGATGAATATCTGTGTTGCGTGTTTGGTACACAATTAAGACATTGTGGAAATTGTTTCACACCTAATGCCGCCTGAACACCATAGTGTGATGGTGTGTCTGAATGTCATAGCTGCACCCTATTGGATATGGTGCATGCCATGATGTCTCTTATCGAATTACCACCATCGTTTATGGGTTAAGCATTAGAGACAACCACATTCACTTTAAATAGGGCACAACGTAATTCCGTTGAGATGACACCGTATGAACTATGGTTTAGAGAAACCTAAGTTGTCGTTTCTTAGAAGTTTGGGGCTGCGACGCTTATGTGAAAAAGTTTTAGGCTGATAAGCTCGAACCCAAAGCGGATAAATGCATCTTCATAGGACACCCAAAAATAGTTGGGAATACCTCCTGTCTCTATTCTGGAAGCAAAAGGGATTGTTTCTAGAATTGGGTCCTTTCTCGAGGAAAAGTTTCTCTCAAAAAAATTGAGTGGGAGGATGGTGGAGACTTGATGAGGTTATTGAACCGTCACTTCAACTAGTGTGTAGCAGGGCACATGAAGTTGTTCCTGTGGCACCTACACCAATTGAAGTGGAAACTGATGATATTGATCATGAAACTTCGGAATAAGTCACTAGCAAAACTCGTAGGTTGACAAGGATACGTACTACTTCAGAGTGGTACGTGATCCTGTCTTGGAGGTCATGTTGCTAGACAACAATGAACCTACGAGCTATGGAGAAGCGATGGTGGGCCCGGATTCCGATGAATGGCTCGAGGCCACAAAATTCGAGAGAGATCCATGTATGAAAACAAAGTATGGACTTTGGAGGAACCACTTGATGGTCGTAAGGCTATTGGGTGCAGATGGATTTTAAAAGGAAGACGGACAATGATGGTAAGTATCACCATTAAGAAAGCTCGACTTGTCGTTAAGATATTTTCCGACAAGTTCAAGGAGTTGACTATGATGAGACTTTCTCACTCGTAGCGATGCTAAGAGTCTATTGGAATTATATTAGCAATTACTGCATTATTTATGAAATCTTGCAGATAGGATGTCAAAACATTGTTTCATCGACAATTTTCTTGAGGAAAGGTTGTATGTGATACAACCAGAAGGTTTTGTCAATCCTAAAAGATGCTAACTAGTATGCAAAGCTCCAGCAATCCTTCTAAGGATTGGAGTAAGCATCTCGGAGTTGGAATATACGCTTTGATGAGATGATCAAAGATTTTGGGTTTATACAAAGTTTATGAGAAACTTGTATTTCCAAACAAGTGAGTGGGAGCACTATAGAATTTCTGATGAGTATATGTTGTTGACATATTGTTGATCAGAAATGATGTAGAATTTCTGGAAAGCATATAGGGTTATTTGAAAAGTGTTTTTTAATGGAAAACCTGGATTAAGCTACTTGAACATTGAGCATCTAGATCTATAAGGATAGATCAAAATCGCTTAATAGTACTTTCAAACGAACACATACCGTGACAAGATTTTGAAGCAGTTCAAAATAGATCGGCAAACAATGAGTTCTTGGTTGTGTTATAAGGTGTGAGTATTGAGTAAGACTCAGGACCTGACCACGACAGAATAGAGAGAAAGGATGAAGGTCGTCCCCTATGCTTTAGACGTATGCTCTAAAGTATGCTATGTTGTGTACCGCACCTGAAGTGTGCCTTGCCATGAGTCAGTCAAGGGGTACAAGAGTGTCGGTGTACTAGAGTAGGGGTACCCTAGTATCCCGAACTTGTGCACGGGCAGTTGCAACACACCGCGGCAAGGCTTGCCGGGCGACCGCCAAGGTCCTCCGTGGTTACTTTGGAGCCATTCAAGAACAAAGTATTCAGGCCAAGGAGACAAGGCCCCGGCAAGAGGAGCTTGCCGGGAAGGCCAACCAAGGCATCTAAAGGAACTTGCCGCGACGCGCCACGCGTCCCGGCGAGGCCCGGTGAGCGACAAGCTTCCGGACGCGACAAGACAACAACCGCGTCAAGGCGCTTGCCGCGGCAAGCTACCACTCTGTACCCGCGCTCCAGCACATCCACCAACGTGTCGCCCTGGGGTCTTTCCAGGCGCGCGTGGCAAGAGTCTGTGCAGCCAGCGGTGCGAGGTGGCGAGCGACGCTGACGAGATTGCCATCGTGGCGAACGGTGGCGTCCCTGACGGTCCTTTTCTGCACTATTTGGGCGACACAGATGGGCATTTAATGCTTTTGTCCCCTGCCGTCAGGGTTAGGTAGGATACACTGTACAGGTAGTTGAACCAACCGCAACACCTTTTCCATTTTTACCCTTGACTACGTTGCCACCTGTCGGTGACCCCTTCAGCATATAAAAGGAGGCCCATGCGCAACGTAGAGGGAGGTTCGAAACCAGAAAACACTCACGCTCGGTCTCGTTAGCAGCTCGTGTGTACTGTAGCACTCAGCGCCCCCGAGCAAGAACTCAATACAATCATACAAGCAGTAGTAGGAGTGTTATCTCTCCGGAGAGCTCCGAAGCTGGGTAAACTGCTCGTGTGTTTCGCCTCGATCCGCTCTTCGTGCGATCTCTGCCCCCCGCCGAACCGAAAGGGGCTCGGTCCGCCGGTCCCCATAGGTGTTCGTGGATCAGCCTCCCCGACATCTTTGGTGCGCCAGGTAGGGGGGCGTCGAGGTTGTGTGAACCTGATCCGGCGTTCACACGAGCTTGATCTTCATCTTCTTCATCGACATGCCACCGAAGAAGAAGACTTCGACGGCAGCTGTTCCGTCCACGTCGATCCCACCACCACCGGAGCAAACGAGTGGTGGGGTAGACGCCGGCGGAAGAACGGGCGTCGACGAGGGAGCTCACGGTGCTGCCAGGTCCAAGGACAAGGCTGCGCAGACCTCGACGTCCGTACATGCACCGCGCCCGTCTCAGGAGGCGCAGGATCGACAACGTCATGGTATTCGCAATGCCATACGTTTGTTGGACCAAGATCGAGCTGGTGGATCTCGGGGTGCTCAAGACCAGCATGCATGCCAACGTGCTGGCACGAGCGAGAAACGGTCGCCTGGACGGGATACTGCTCCTTCTAACATAGTTAGAAGTCCGAGCATATCCCGCTCCTCGCACCGTTCGCCACTGCCAACAAAGATGGTCCCGACAAAGATGGATCTGCGCAGGCGCATTAGAAGATGCAGAAAAGAATGGTGCAGCGCCCAGTTTACTTTGTCAGTTCCCTTCTGCAGGGGGCTAGGTCAAGGTATTCTGGTGTGCAGAAATTGCTTTTCGGCCTTCTCATGGCCTCGAGAAAGCTGCGCCATTACTTCCAAGCACATGAGATCACAGTCGTCACTCGTTTTCCGCTGAAGAGGATACTGCAAAATCTAGAAGCAACAGGCAGGATTGTCGAGTGGGCACTGGAACTGTCAAGCTTTGGCCTCAAGTTTGAGAGCACTTCAACTATCCAAACCAGAGCATTGGCAGAGTTCATAGCAGAGTGGACGCCAACACAAGATGAAGAAGTTCCAGAAACGAGCATCCCCGTCAAGGAAGCAAGCAAAGAGTGGCTGATGTACTTTGATGGTGCCTTCTCGCTGTAAGGCGCCGGTGCGGGCGTGCTACTTGTTGCACCCACCGGAGAGCACCTCAAGTACGTAGTCCAGATGCACTTTCCCAAGGAGCAAGCAACGAACAATACCGCAGAGTATGAAGGATTGCCTGCCGGTCTCAGGATCGCAGCAGACCTTGGGATCAAGAAGCTCATTGTCAGGGGTGACTCACAGCTTGTCGTCCGCCAAGTGAACAAGAATTATCAGAGTCCGTTGATGGAAGCCTACGTTGATGAAGTGAGAAAGCTAGAAGAGCACTTTGACGGCCTACAGATGGAACATGTTCCAAGAGCTCAGAACGACATTGCCGATGGCCTGTCAAAGTGCGCCGCGCTTAAGTTACCTGTGGAACCAGGGATCTTTGTGCTCAAGCTGACTCAACCATCTGTAACGCCATCAACTAGACAAAGCAAGAAGAGGAAGTTGATTTCTGGTGACTATTTTCCGGCAGAGCTCCCCGAAGCCGCCGCCAAGAAGGTCGTCAAAATCAACACCAAGAGTGCTGAGGAGCAGTCTGCTCCGTCAAGCACTAGGATTTGTTCCGTTGAAGCAGACGCTCCCGACAAGTTTTGCTCCGGCAAGCTTGCCGGGGAACATCAAGCTCCGGCTGAGCCGCATGTTCTCGCCGTAGAAGCAGATGTTCCCGCAGCAGCAGATGTTCCTTTAGTCCTTGTTGTCGAGCCGCAAGCTCTAGCATGGGCACAGCAGATTGTCCTTTTCCTTCAGACAGGAGAACTTCCCGAAGAGCAAGAAGAAGCGGAAAGAGTAGCCCGGCAGTCAAGTATGTACCAGTTTGTCGACAACACACTGTACAGAAGAAGACTCAACGGTGTGAAATTGAAGTGTATTCACCGGGAAGACGGACAAAAGCTGTTGGCAGAGATACATGGAGGCATATGTCGTCACCACATTGGCGCAAGAGCACTTGTCGGCAAAGCGTTCCGGCAAGGTTTCTTTTGGCCAGCCCTCCAGGATGCAACTACACAAGAAACCAAGTGTGAAGCGTGCCAGTTCCATTCCAAGCAGATACACCAGCCAGCTCAAGCTCTCCAGACGATCCCTTTATCCTGGCCATTTTCGGTCTGGGGGCTCGATATCCTCGGCCCTTTTCCCCGAGCTGTCGGGGGCTTTGAGTACTTGTACGTTGCAATCGACAAGTTCACAAAGTGGCCGGAAGTGGAACCAGTGAGGAAGGTGACAACACAATCAGCAGTCAAGTTCTTTAGGTCGATTGTTTGCCGTTTCGGGATCCCTAACAGGATCATCACCGACAACGGCACACAATTCACGAGCCGCACCTTCATGTAGTACGTCCAAGATCTTGGCGCCAAGGTCTGCTTCGCTTCTGTTGCTCATCCGAGAAGCAACGGTCAAGCGGAGAGGGCAAATGCTGAAGTGCTGCGCGGGCTCAAGACCAGGACTTTCGACAGGCTGCACAGGTGCGGAAAGAACTGGATTGAGGAGCTGCCGATGGTTCTTTGGTCGATCAGGATGACACCAAATCGAGCCACTGGCCAGACACCTTTCGCTCTAGTCTATGGAGCAGAGACAGTTCTCCCCACGGAACTCGTATAAGGGTCACCTCGAGTGCTCGCTTATGATGAGCTCGAGCAAGAGCAGTTGCGACAAGATGACGCGCTGCTCCTTGAGGAAGACCGTCTTCAGGCTGCTGTACGAGCTGCTCGATACCAGCAAGCTTTGCGCCGCTACCATAGCCGCAAAGTTAATGCCAGAAGTCTCGAGGAAGGCGACCTTGTTCTTCGGCGCGTTCAGTCCGCCAAGAATTCCAACAAGTTGACGCCGAAGTGGGAAGGCCCTTACCGGGTGAAACGAGTCACTAGGCCTGGCGCTGTCCGCCTTGAGACCGAAGATGGCATTCCGGTGAGCAACTCCTGGAACATTGAGCATCTTCGTAAGTTTTACCCGTAAGGCGCGGTTGCCGGAACCTGTTCCGGCAACCACCTTTTGTACAAGTCTTGCCGATGTTGCATGTAATCCTTTGTACAAAGCCGGGCGCAGAATCCGTGCATAAGTAAAGCTCATGTTCTCCGCACATCTTGTCAATTTCATGCTTTCTACTATCTTTGCATGCGTTATCTGACACTTTGTGCAGCGCCTACCCCCGGTAAGCAATAACGAGCCGTAAGGCTCCATATCTTTATTTTCTCTTCTTTCTTTTTCTCAAAAAGGAAAGGAAGGTTCCCTCGCACACAAGTTTGCCGGGGGGAAAGGAGAAGATAATGGTGTGGACCAGGCATCGTTCAAGGAAGTTTCGCCTTACCGGAAAGCAAACGACAGAAAAGCTAAGTTGCCAAAGTTTGAGCAATCAGTTTTAAAATTTTAAGTTATCTTCCTCGAACGACCGTACTTTGTATGGAAAACCTGTGCGCAGAGGAACCAACTCGTAGCTAGTTGCGCCCTTACTTTGTTTCGAGTCCGCTCAAGAACTTAAGTGAGCTGCGACTAGTTGCGACAAGGTTTCTTGTCGGAAGTGGCACCGCCAGCAGGCTGCTGATGTCCCGCACTCAGCGCTCGCGGCTAAGGTGCGTGCGCCGACAAGTTCCCTAAAAGCGTAGGGCAAAAACATACAAAGGAAGGAATCAAGTAAAGAAAATAACACAGCAATCTCTACCCAAAATAGAGATATTACAAGATAGCTTGTCGCAGCTCTAACAGATTGTTCTTATAACATGACCAACATCGACAAGAAAAAGAGAAAACGGGCGGCCTAATCTACACGATCGCCCTCAACCCTCTTGATCTCGCTCACCTTGTCCATAATGGGTGCGACAAGGGCCTTGAGCGCTTCCAGATCAGCATCCGGCGGCAGGGACCTGAGGACGTTGGTGAGGTTGAGGCCTGGGTTGCGGAAGGCCACCTTCACCAGCACCTTTTGAAGAACTCCCGCGCAGATCTTGCGCGACTCGTCGGCCAGCTGCTTTGGGATCTTCTCCCGGAGTCGCTGGAGGGCCGTCGCCACGCCTTTGAAGAACAAGCTGAGCTTGGCGCTGGGTTGGAGGTGCTCATCGAAGGAGTACCCGAGATCCTCCATCCCCAGCTGCGCCAGCTCCCTGTCGATGGCTGCGGCAACATTCACCAGACCCTCGGTCCAGTGCTCCACAGTCTCCCTAAAAGCATTCTGGGCGGCAGCAGCACTCGCCAGCAGCGCCTCGTCGGCCTTGATCTTCTCCTTCAAGGCCACCTCCTGCTCCCTGGCGCCGTCCAGCGTCTTGGTCAAAGTGGCCAGCTTCAACTCAAGATCTGAGTTGGAGTCCTTGGCGGCGCTAAGCTCTTTGCTCCTCTCAGCGAGGCGACCCTGCAGCTCGCCATGAGCGGCGGCGTCCTTCTCGCGCTCACGCTTGAGCGCGGCAAGCTCCTCGCCGCTCGCCTTGAGATCGGCCTCCAGCTGCGCCGTCTTCGTCTCCAGCTCCTTCTTGGCAGCCTCGGCAGCTGCGGCAGCATCCTTTGCTTCCTTGAGAGCCCCGCCAATTGCTTGCTCGCGCGCGGCAAGCTCCTCCTCGTGGCTGTCAAGGTTGACCTTGTGCTGCGCCAACTCGCCTTCTTGCGCAGATAGCTTCTCGGCAGCGAGCCGCTGTTGCTCTTCGACCTCAGCCTTCTCGAGGAGGAAGGCTTTCCGCTGCTCGGCGACTTGCTCCCGCTCCTCTGCCAGGGACCGGAGAGCTTCCTGCCTGAGACCCCGGAGCTCCTCCGTGCGCTTCTCGATGTCCACTCCCGCCTTCGCGACAAGCGCTTCTCGGGATTCCAGCTTGGCTTGTCGGGCGCGGTAAAGCAACAACAGCTTCCGCAGCAGCCGCTCCTCCTCAGGCTCGTCGCTGCTGCTGTTTGGCGCCTCGACCAGCGTCAGCCCAGCGGAGGCGAGCACCTCTCCATCCAAGGCTTCTCCTTCGACCGGCGCCCTGGACCTTGACGCCCAGGGGAGCTTGATGAAGATGCCGTCGCCGGCCTTCAAATAGGCGCCAGGCTGGGGCTCTTCGGAGCCTGGCGCTACAGCAGCGGCGGAGGGATCGGCGGTCGGCGTAGCGCCTGACGCTCCTGTGGCCTCGGGGCCGTCAGTGCGATCGCCGGATCCCTCGCCAGCTTCTGCGGCGGCAGCTTTGGCGGCCTCTTCACCGGCGGGATCATCAGCGCCGGCTTCTCCTTCGGTGGCAACGGTGTCGTCGGTATTGCTGTGCGCGCCATCCTCGCCGGCGGCCTCGGTTTCCATCGGCTCCGCGGCAGATGGATCTGACAAACGCAAAAAAAGAGAAAAGTCAAGCAAATATCCAAAAAGAAAATCAGAAGAAGAAGAACCCAAGGGAAGTTTTCAAGCAAGAGGATTACCTGTACTAGGATCTGCAGTCGTGGTCTCAACCACCGGAGGATCACTGGTGCTGTCCCTTGCCGGAGAACTGTCCCTTGCCGGAGAGTTCTCCCTTGCCGGAGAACGCTCCCTTGCCGGGGAATTCTCCCTTGGCGGTGTAGTCGGAGCAGATGGCACTTCGGGAACGGCTTCCGGGCTCTCCTGGTGAGGCTGCTCTGCTCCTGCGCAAACCAACAGTCAGATATCAGCAAAGAAAGATCACCCATGCGCGCCTGACAGCAGGAAGTAAACTATATACTTACGCTGGGGGCTGCGATGGGGGCTGCTTTGGGGAAAAGTTGCCGGGTCCGGCAAGGTGGTCTCGGGCACGCCCCCTGCTGTCGCGGTGGGTTCGTCCTCGATGACAATCACCAGGACCTTGGCTCTCTTCCCCGCTCTCTGGGCCAGAGTCCTGAAAAGGGATGGGTTCGGAGTAAAGCAAATCAGATACAAGGCAAAACAACAAGAATTGAAGAACTACAAGTACAACAAAGAATCTTACTCTTCTTCTTCCTCGTCGGAGCTGAGCGCGGAGAGATCGAAGTCCGTCTCGCCTCCGGTGCGACGAGGCGGAGGAGTAGTTTCCCTTGTCCGCTTGGCAGGAGCAGTAGCGGTGGGCCGGGAAGATCCCGCTCCAGTTGCCGCAGCGGCGTGAGGCGCTCCCGCGGCAATAGTGCTTGCCGCGGTAGAGCGTGTCGCGCGGCACGACGACTGTTGACTCGTCTGCCGCCCCGCTACGTCCACGGCCTTGCGGAGACGCCTTCTTGGTGGAGCTGGGGGCTCCACTTGCGGCAAGCTGTCTGAAGGTTCAGGTCCGACAAGCTCTCCCTCGCCGGGCTCGCTCGACTCATCTTCGGGCCCGACAAGCTCTCCCTCGCCGGCAAACTCCTCGCGCTCGGCAAGGCTTGCCGCCTCTGCTGCCTCTGCCTCCTCCACGGTGAATCCAAACTCACCCGCGGCAGCGGCTGCCGCTGCCTCTTCTAGCCTAGTGGCTATGCGCTGCATCTCCGCGTCGGTGGTGTCGCGAGTAAGGCTCTTCTGCTCGTCGGAGCAGACCGGCACTTCAACCAAGCCGTCAAAGAACTCCTGCACGACGGCGTCTGCCGGCTCTTGCCAAGTTGGGACAATTCCATGCGAGTCGCACAGCGGCATCATTGCACAGATGCGGTCGAGCGAGGAGTTGTTGCACAACGGAACGACACCCCTCGGCAACATGAATGGATGTTGTGGATCGTGCTTGAACAGTTCCAGGAGCATCGCGTCCAGCTCCAGGACAGTGAAGTTGAAGTTGAGGTCCGGGCGCAGCCTCATGATATCCGCCGAGTTTTGGAACTCCCAGGCGGGTCTCCTCCTTTCCTACAGGGGGGCGATGCGGCGGCGAAGGAAATCTGCGCCAACGGCGCCTACGGTGAGCCCGACAAGCCTGAGGCGTAAGATCCGGATGACGGCAATCTTCAGCCTATCGTCTTCCGGGGCCACGTTGCTCCAATCATCGCCGCGCACTATTGGGGCTTGTCGCAGGGCGGTAAATGGCTGCGGGTTCTCCTCGACAATCCAGCACCACTCTGCTCTCCATTCCTCCCACTTGCTGCGGAGCTCTCCCTCCAGATAAGCTTCCTTCTTGCCGACTCTCGAGATCCAGGTGATTCCGCCGGATAAAGGCTCTCCTCTCTCGACTCGGGGCATAAAGAAGTGGCGAAAAAGAGCTACGTTTGGATGGACTCCGACAAAGTTTTTGCAGAGATGTGCGAAAACTGCCATGGTCAGAACGACGTTGGGGGTGAAGTCAAGGAGGCGGAACCCGTAGGTGTTCATGATGTCACAGAAAAATTCAGAGAAGGGCGGGCAGAGCCCGCAGTAGAAGAACATCGCAAAGAAGGGGTATCCGTTCGGAGCCAGTTCCGAAGCGGCAGCCGGGAGTACCTTCGTGCGCGGATGCGCTCGCGTCTCCGTCGACCAGAAGAGGTAGTAGTACTCCCTCAGCTCCTTCACGGCAAGCTGAGGGGGGAAGATGGCCCGCTCCTTTCGCAGCGCCGCGAGCCGCTGCGCCTCGACCGATTTCACGCCCTTCCCCTTGTTGGCTTTCGGAGCCATGGCGGAGGTGGTGGGGGAGATCGACGGCGTTGGTGGTGCTGGTGGCAATGGGGGCGGCGCACTGCTCTCTTTCGGCTTTGAGAAGAAGGGGGGAGCGGCGGAGATTTCCGAGATTGGAGTAGCAACCGGCGAGATGGGCGAACTGCCCCTGTTTCCCCTGCTTATAAAGAGGGAGGGGGCGGACATTCCGCCTTTTCGAATAAAGAAACCACCCACGATCTCTCCCATGACGCCGCATTCGACGCGTGCTGTTGGGGAAGGGCGTGGTGGATACGGAGTAAGATACGGCGTAATCCAGGCCGTGCATGCCCGTGCCCTGTTTTGGGCCTGGCCCAACAGCGCTCGGCACCGTGTGTGGCCCAGGCCCGGGGGCTCCTGTCGGTGTACTAGAGTAGGGGTACCCTAGTATCCCGAACTTGTGCACGGGCAGTTGCAGCACACCGCGGCAAGGCTTGCCGGGCGACCGCCAAGGTCCTCCGTGGTTCCTTTGGAGCCATTCAAGAACAAAGTATTCAGGCCAAGGAGACAAGGCCCCGACAAGAGGAGCTTGCCGGGAAGGCCAACCAAGGCATCTAAAGGAACTTGCCGCGACGCGCCACGCGTCCCGGCGAGGCTCGGTGAGCGACAAGCTTCCGGACGCGACAAGACAACAACCGCGGCAAGGCGCTTGCCACGGCAAGCTACCACTCTGTACCTGCGCTCCAGCACATCCACCAACGTGTCGCCCTGGGGTCTTTCCAGGCGCGTGTGGCAAGAGTTTGTGCAGCCAGCGGTGCGAGGTGGCGAGCGACGCTGACGAGATTGCCATCGTGGCGAATGGTGGCGTCCCTGACGGTCCTTTTCTGCACTATTTGGGCGACACAGACGGGCATTTAATGCTTTTGTCCCCTGCCGTCAGGGTTAGGTAGGATACACTGTATAGGTAGTTGTACCAACCGCAACACCTTTTCCATTTTTACCCTTGACTACGTTGCCACCTGTCGGTGACCCCTTCAGCATATAAAAGGAGGCCCATGCGCAACGTAGAGGGAGGTTCGAAACCAGAAAACACTCACGCTCGGTCTCGTTAGCAGCTCGTGTGTACTGTAGCACTCAGGGCCCCCGAGCAAGAACTCAATACAATCAGACAAGCAGCAGTAGGAGTGTTGTCTCTCCGGAGAGCTCCGAAGCTGGGTAAACTGCTCGTGTGTTTCGCCTCGATCCGCTCTTCGTGCAATCTCCGCCCCCCGCCGAACCGAAAGGGGCTCGGTCCGCCGGTCCCCATAGGTGTTCGTGGATCAGCCTCCCCGACAAAGAGTGATCCAGGAATGGATCACAGGACAGCGGTCAAAGTTATCCTTAGTAACTTGTGGACTAAGGAATTTTCTCGATTATGGAGGTGGTAAAACAGTTCGTCGTAAAGAGTTACACCGATGAAAACTTTGACACTAATCCGAATTATTCTGAGTAGTAAACTGGATTCGTATAGTAGAATAGTTATTTGGAATAGCTCCAAATAGCGTGTGGTAGCTGCATCTACAAGATGACATAGAGATTTGTAAAGCACACACGGATCTGAAAGGTTCAGGCCCGTTGACTAATTACCTCTCTCACAAGTGAGATATGATCAAACCCCATGGGTGTTGGATTCATTACAATCACATAGTGATGTGAACTAAATTATTGACTCTAGTGCAAGTGGGAGACTGTTGGAAATATTCCCTAGAGGCAATAATAAAATGGTTATTATTGTATTTCCTTGTTCATGATAATTGTCTATTATTCATGCTATAATTGTATTAACTGGAAACCGTAATACATGTGTGAATGCATAGACCACAACATGTCCCTAGTGAGCCTCTAGTTGACTAGCTCGTTGATCAATAGATGGTTATGGTTTCCTGACAATGGACATTGGATGTCATTGATAACGGGATCACATCATTAGGAGAATGATGTGATGGACAAGACCCAATCCTAAGCATAGCACAAGATCGGTTTGCTAAGAGCTTTTCTAATGTCAAGTATCATTTCCTTAGACCATGAGATTGTGCAACTCCCGGATACCGTAGGAATGCTTTGGGTGTACCAAACGTCACAACGTAACTGGGTGGCTATAAAGGTGCACTACAGGTATATCCAAAAGTAACTGTTGGGTTGGCACAAATCGAGATTGGGATTTGTCACTCCGTATGACGGAGAGGTATCTCTGGGCCCACTCGGTAATGCATCATCATAATGAGCTCAATGTGACTAAGTAGTTAGTCACGAGATCATGCATTGCGGAACGAGTAAAGTGACTTGCCGGTAACGAGATTGAACAAGGTATTGGGATACCGACGATCGAATCTCGGGCAAGTAACATACCGATTGACAAAGGGAATTGTATACGGGATTGATTGAATCCCCGACATCGTGGTTCATCTGATGAGATCATCGTGGAACATGTGGGAGTCAACATGGGTATCCAGATCCCGATGTTGGTTTACTGGCTGGAGAACTGTCTCGGTCATGTCTGCCTGGTTCCCGAACCCCTAGGGTCTACACACTTAAGGTTCGGTGATGCTAGAGTTGTTATGGGAAATAGTATGTGGTTATCGAAGGTTGTTTGGAGTCCCGGATGAGATCCCAGACATGACGAGGAACTCCAGAATGGTCCGTAGGTGAAGATCGACATATTGGACGAAGGGTATTGGAGTCCGGAATTGTTCTGGGAGTACCAGGTGACGACCAGCGTGACCGAAAGGTGTTTCGGAGGCCCCGACAAGTGTTGGGGGGCCTTATGGGCCAAGAGGGGGCGCACCAGCCCACTAAGGGGCTGTGTGCCCCTCCCAACCCCTCTCACGTAATCAGGAGAGGTGGGGGCGCCTCCCCTAGGGCAGCCGCCCCTCCCGGCTTGGGGGGCAAGTTTCCTAGGGGTGGCGGCGCCCAAACCCATCTAGGGTTTCCCCAGTGGCCGCCACCCATCCCCTAGGGAACCCTAGGGCCCCTCCTCCACCCCTTCCCCCTATATATAGTGAGGGAGAGAGAGGGCAGCCGCACCCTTCCCCTGGCGTAGCCCTCTCCCTCCTCCAACACCTCCTCCTCCTCCGTAGTGCTTGGCGAAGCCCTGCAGGAAGACCACGAGCTCCACCACCACCATGCCGTCGTGATGTCGGAGTTATCCCTCAACTTCTCCTCTCCCCTTGATGGATCAAGAAGGAGGAGACGTCTCCGGGCTGTATGTGTGTTGAACGTGGAGGCGTTGTCCGTTCGGCGCTAGATCGGATCTTCCGCGATTTGAATCGCCGCGAGTACGACTCCATCATCCGCGTTCTTGTAACACTTCCGCTTAGCGATCTTCAAAGGTATGAAGATGCTCATCCTCTCCCTCTCTTGTTGCTAGAATCTCCATAGATTGATCTTGGTGATGAGTAGAAAATTTTGAATTTGTACTATGTTCCCCAACAAACATAGCATACATGATAGAACTATGGCTGAGACATAGGGAATGACTTTCATTTTCTCTCTATCTTCAGCAGTGGTCGGGCATTGAGTCTGACTCAACTTCACACCTTGTAACACAGGCAAGAACCCTTTCTTTGACTGATCCATTTTAAACTTCTTCAAAACCTTATCAAGGTATGTGCTTTGTGAAAGTCCTATTAAGCGCCTTGATCTATCTCTATAGATCTTGATGCCAATTATATAAGCAGCTACACCGAGGTCTTTCATTGAAAAACTTTTATTCCAGTATATTTTTATGCTATCCATAAATTCCATATCACTTCCAATCAACAATATGTCATCCACATATGATATCAGAAATGCTATAGAGCTCCCACTCACTTTCTTGTAAATACAAGCTTCTCCAAAAGTCTATATAAAACCATATGCTTTGATCACCTCATCAAAGCGTATATTCCAACTCCAAGATGCTTGCACCAGTCCATAAATGGAACGCTGGAGCTTGTACACTTTGTTAGCACCTTTAGGATCGACAAAATCTTCTGGTTACATCATATACAACTCTTCTTTAAGAAATCCATTAAGGAAAGCAGTTTTGACGTCCATTTGCCAGATTTCATAATCATAAAATGCGGCATTGCTAACATGATCCGGACAGACTTTAGCAACAAGTAGAGCTTTATAAACAGTAAAATTACCATCAGCATCAGTCTTCTTCTTGAAGATCCATTTATTCTCTATGGGTCGCCGATCATCAGGCAAATCCACCAAAGTCCACACTTTCTTCTCATACATGGATCCTATCTTAGATTTCATGGCCTCAAGCCATTTATCAGAATCTGGGCTCATCATAGCTTCTTCATAGTTCGTAGGTTCATCATGGTCAGGTAACATGACTTCCAGAACAGGATTGCCATACCACTCTAGTGCGGATCGTGCTCTGGTTGACCTACGAGCTTCAGTAGTAACTTGATCTGAAGTTTCATGATCATCATCATTAGCTTCCTCTCTAGTTGGTGTAGGCATCACGGGAACGAATTTCTCTGATGAGCTACTTTCCAAATTGAGAGAAGGTACAATTACCTCATCAAGTTCTACTTTCCTCCCACTCACTTCTTTCGAGAGAAACTCCTCTCTAGAAAGGTTCCATTCATGGCAACAAAGATCTTGCCTTTGGATCTGTGGTAGAAGGTGTACCCAACTGTTTCCTTAGGGTATCCTATGAAGAGGCACTTCTCCAATTTGGGTTTGAGCTTATCAGGCTGAAGCCTTTTGACATAAGTGTCGCAACCCCAAACTTTAAGAAACAACAGCTTAGGTTTATTGCCAAACCACAGTTCATAGGGTGTCATCTCAACGGATTTAGATGGTGCCCTATGTAATGTGAATGCAACTGTCTCTAATGCATAACCCCAAAACAATAGTGGTAAATTGGTAAGAGACATCATAGATTGCACCATATCTAATAAAGTACGGTTATGATGTTCAGACACACCATTATGTTGTGGTGTTCCAGGTGGCGTGAGTTGTGAAACTATTCCACACTGTTTTAAATGAAGGCCAAAATCGTGACTCAAATATTCGCCTCCGTGATCGGATCATAGAAACTTTATTTTCTTGTTATGATGATTCTCCACTTCACTCTGAAATTATTTGAACTTTTGAAATGATTCAGGCTTGTGTTTCATTAAGTAGATATACCCATATCTGCTAAAATCAACTATGAAGGTCAGAAAATAACGACACCCGCTGCGACCTCAACACTCATCGGACCGCATACATCGGTATGTATTATTTCCAATAAGTCATTGACTCGCTCCATTATTCCGGAGAACGGAGTTTTAGTCATCTTGCCCATGAGGCATGGTTCGCAAGTATCAAATGATTCATAATCAAGTGAGTCCAAACGTCCATCTGCATGGAGTTTCTTCATGCGCTTTACACCATTATGACCTAAACGGCAGTGCCACAAATATGTTGCATTATCATTATCAACTTTGCATCTTTTGGCATCAATATTATGAATATGTGTATCACCACAATCGAGATTCAACAGAAATAGACCACTCTTCAAGGGTGCATGACCGTAAAAGATATTGCTCATATAAATAGAACAACCATTATTCTCTGATTTAAATGAATAACCGTCTCACACTAAACAAGATCCAGAAATAATGTTCATGCACAATGCTTGCACCAAATAACAATTATTCAGGTCTAAAACTAATCCCGAAGGTAGATGTAGAGGTAGTGTGCTGACAGCGATCACATCGACCTTGGAACCATTCCCGACGTGCATCGTCACCTCATCCTTAGCCAATCTTTGTTTAATCCATAGTCCCTATTTAGAGTTACAAATATGAGCAACCGAACCAGTATCAAATATCCAGGCACTACTACAAGCATTAGTAAGGTACACATCAATAACATGTATATCAAGTATACCTTTGTTCACTTTGCCATCCTTCTTATCCGCCAAATACTTGGGGCAGTTCTGCTTCTAGTGACCAGTCCCTTTGAAGTAGAAGCACTCAGTTTCAAGCTTGGGTCCTGCTTTGGGCTTCTTCCCAGGAGTGGCAACTTGCTTGCCATTCTTCTTGAAGTTCCCCTTCTTTCCCTTGCCCCTTTTCTTGAAACTAGTGGTCTTGTTAACCATCAACACTTGATGCTCCTTCTTGATTTCTACCTCCACAGCTTTGAGCATTGCAAAGAGCTCGGGAATAGTCTTTTACATCCCTTGCATACTATAGTTCATCACGAAGCCTTTATAACTTGGGGGCAGTGATTGGAGAACTCTGTCAATAAAACTATCATCTAGAATATTAACTCCCAGCTGAGTCAAGTGATTATGACATCCAGACATTCTGAGTATGTGTTCACTGACAAAACTGTTCTCCTCCATCTTGCAGCTATAGAACTTGTTGGAGACTTCATATCTCTCAAGTCAGGCATTGCTTGAAATATTAACTTCAACTCCTGCATCTCATATGGTCCATGACGTTCAAAATGTCTTTGAAGTCCCGATTCTAAGACGTAAAGCATGGCACACTAAACTATCGAGTAGTCATCATACTGAGCTTGCCAGATGTTCATAACATCAGCATCTTCTCCTGCAGCAGGCCTTTCACCTAGCGGTGCATCAAGGACACAATTCTTCTGTGCAGCAATGAGGATAATCCTCAAGTTACGGACCCAGTCCATGTAGTTGCTACCATCATCTTTCAACTTAGCTTTCTATAGGAACGCATTAAAATTCAAAGGAACGGTAGCACGGGCCATTGATCTACAACATAGATATGAAAAAACTATCAGGACTAAGTTCATGATAAATTAAGTTCAATTAATCATATTACTTAAGAACTCCCACTTAGATTGACATCCCTCAAGTCATCTAAATGATACGTGATCCAAATCAACTAAACCATGTCCGATCATCACGTGAAATGGAGTAGTCATCAATGGTGAACATCTCTTTGTTGATCATATCTACTATATGATTCACGTCCGACCTTTCGGTCTCCAGTGTTCCGAGGCCATGTCTGTACATGTTAGGCTCGTCAAGTTTAACCCGGGTATTTCGCATGTGCAAACTGTCTTGCACCCGTTGAATGTGAACATAGAGCCTATCACACCCGATCATCACGTGGTGTCTCAGCACGAAGAACTGTTGCTATGGTGCATACTCAGGGAGAACACTTATACCTTGAAATTTAGTTAAGGGACCATCTTATAATGCTACCGCCGTACTAAGAAAAATAAGATGCATAAAAGATAAACATCACATTCAATCAAAATATGTGACATGATATGGCCATCATTATCTTGTGCTTTTGATCTCCATCTCCAAAGCATCGTCATGATCTCCATTGTCACCGGCTCGAGACCTTGATCTCCATTGTCGCGTTGTGGTCGTCTCGCCAACTATTGCTTCTAAAACTATCACTACTGCTTAGTGATAAAGTAAAGCAATTACATGGCGTTTGCATTTCATACAATAAAGCGACAACCATAAGGCTCCTGCCAGTTGCTGATAACTTTAACAAAACATGATCATCTCATACAACAACGTATATCACATCATGTCTTGACCATATCACATCACAACATGCCCTGCAAAAACTAGTTAGACGTCCTCTACGTTGTTGTTGCAAGTTTTACATGGCTGCTACGGGCTTCTAGCAAGAACCATTCTTACCTACGGCACAAAACCACAACGGGGTTTATCAAGTTTGTTGTTTTAACCTTCAACAAGGACCGACCGTAGTCAAATTTGATTCAACTAAAGTTGGAGAAACAAACACCCGCCAACAACCTTTATGCAAAACTAGTTGCATGTCTATCAGTGGAACCGTTCTCATGAACGTGGTCATGTAAGGTTGGTCCGGGCCGCTTCATCCAACAATACCGCTGAATCAAAATAAGACATTGGTGGTAAGCACTATGATGATCACTGATGTCTACTACGCAACCTTCTTCTTGTAGACTCGTGTTGGGCCTCCAAGCGGAGAGTTTTGTAGGACAGTAGCAAATTTCCCTCAAGTGGATGACCTAAGGTTTATCAATCCGTGGGGACGTAGGATGAAGATGGTCTCTCTCAAACAACCCTGCAACTAAATAACAAAGAGTCTCTTGTGTCCGCAACGCACCGAATACAATGGTAAATTGTATAGGTGCACTATTCGGCGAAGAGATGGTGATACAAGTGTAATATGGATAGTAGATATATGTCTTTGTAATCTGAAATTATAAAAACAGCAAGGTAACGAGTAGTAAAAGTGAGCAAAACGGTATTGCAATGCTTCGAAACAAGGCCTATGGTTCATACTTTCACTAGTGCAAGTTCTCTCAACAATGATAACATAATTAGATCATATAAAAATCATCAACATGCAACAAGAGTCACTCCAAAGTTCCTATCGCAGAGAACATAAGATGAAATTGCTTGTAGGGTACGAAACCACCTCAAAGTTATTCTTTCCGATCAATCCATTGGGTTATTCCTATAAGTTTCACAAACAACCCTAGAGTTCATAGTAAAATAACACCATATGACACACATCAATCAACCCTAATGTCACCTAGATACACCAATGTCACCACAAGTATCCATGGGTCAATTATACGATATGCATCAAACAACTTCAGTTTCATAATATTCAATCCATCATAAAGAACCTCAAAGAGTGCCCCATGATTCCTACCTGAGAAACAAGGATGAAAACGTGCATCAATCCCTATGCATAGATTACCTCAATGTCACCTTGGGAATCCATGAGTTGAGTGCCAAAACATACATCAAGTGAATCAATAGAATACCCCATTGTCACCACGGGTATCCCACGCAAGACATACATCAAGTAATCTCAAATCCATAATAGTATTCAATTCGATAATAGTGAAACCTCAAAGGTAAAACTCAATTCATCACAAGAAAGTAGAGGGGAGGAACACCATATGATCCGACTATAGTAACAAAGCTCGTGGTACATCAAGATCATGTCAAATCAAGAACACGAGAGAGAGATCAAACACATAGCTACTGGTACATACCCTCAGCCCCGAGGGTGAACTACTCCCTCCTCGTCATGGAGAGCGTCAGAATGATGAAGATGGTCACCGGTGATGGATACCCCCTCTGGCAGGGTGCCGAAACAGGGCCCCCATTGGTTTTTGGTGGCTACAGAGGCTTGCCGTTGCGGAACTCCCGATCTAGGTTTATTTCTAGGGTTTTTAGTATTTATAAAAAAATTTGGCATCGGGGGCAAGTCAAGGGGGTCCATGAGGTGACCACAAGGGTGGGGGTGCGCCCTCCATCCTTGTGGTGGCCTCGGGACTCTTCTGGCCCAACTCTTTTGCTTCGGGTCTTGTTCTAGTTCATAAAAAATCACCGTAAATTTTCAGGTCATTTGGACTCTGTTTGTTATTCCTTTTCTGTAAAAACTAAAAAACAAGGAAAAACAGAAACTGGCACTGGATCTAGGTTAATAGGTTAGTCCCAAAAATCATATAAAATAGCAATAAAACATCCAATATAGATAATATAATAGCATGGAACAATCAAAAATTATAGATATGTTGGAGACGTATCAAGCATCCCCAAGCTTAATTCCTGCTCTTCCTCGAGTAGGTAAATGATAAAAACAGAATTTTTGATGTGGAATGGTACCCAACATATTTATCCATGTAATTTTTTTATTGTGGCAAGAATATCCAGATCCATAAGATTCAAAACAAAAGTTTAGTATTGACATAAAAACGATAATACTTCAAGCATACTAATAAAGTAATTATGTCTTCTCAAAATAACATGGCCAAAAAAGATATCCCTACAAAATCATATAGTCTGGCTATGCTCCATCTTCATCACACAAAATATTCAAATCATGCACAACCCCGATGACAAGCCAAGAAATTGTTTCATACTTTTTATGTTCTCAAACCTTTTCAACTTTCACGCAATACATGAGTGTGAGCCATGCACATAGCACTATAGGTGGAATAGAATATGGTGGTTGTGGATAAGCCAAAAAGAAGGAGATAGTCTCACATCAACTAGGTGTATCAACGGGCTATGGAGATGCCTATCAATAGATATCAATGTGAGTGAGAAGGGATTGCCATGCAATGGATGCACTAGAGCTATAAGTTTATTTAAGCTAAAAAAGAAACTAAGTGGGTGTGCATCCAACTTGCT
The DNA here is from genome assembly GCF_018294505.1 of Triticum aestivum. Lineage (NCBI taxonomy): Eukaryota > Viridiplantae > Streptophyta > Magnoliopsida > Poales > Poaceae > Triticum > Triticum aestivum. The sequence goes on along the minus strand of NC_057798.1, from coordinate 688,038,181 downwards.
TGCTCATGAAGACCTAGGGCATTTTGAGGAAGCCCATCATTGGAATATACAAGCCAAGTTCTATAATGAAAAATTCCCACTAGTATATGAAAGTGACAACATAGGAGACTCTCTGTCATGAAGATCATGCTGCTACTTTGAAGCACAAGTGTGGTAAAAGGATAGTAGCATTGCCCCTTCTCTCTTTTTCTCTCATTCTTTTTGTTTGTTTTTTGTTTTTTGGGGCCTTCTCTTTTTTTGGCCTCCTTTTTTTCGTACGGAGTCTCATCCCGACTTGTGGGGGAATCATAGTCTCCATCATCCTTTCCTCACTGGGACAATGCTCTAATAATGAAGATCATCACACTTTTATTTACTTACAACTCAAGAATTACAACTCGATACTTAGAACAAAATATGACTCTATATGAATGCCTCCGGCGGTGTACCGGGATGTGCAATGAATCAAGAGTGACATGTATGAAATAGTTATGAAGGGTGGCTTTGCCACAAATACGATGTCAACTACATGATCATGCAAGGCAATATGACAATGATGAAGCGTGTCATAATAAACGGAACGGTGGAAAGTTGCATGGCAATATATCTCGAAATGGCTATGGAATGCCATAATAGGTAGGTAAGGTGAATTTTTTGAGGAAGGTATATGGTGGGTGTATGGTACCCGCGAAAGTTGCACGGTACTAGAGAGGCTAGCAATGGTGGTAGGGTAAGAGTGCGTATAATCCATGGACTCAACATTAGTCATAAAGAACTCACATACTTATTGCAAAAATCTATTAGTTATCGACACGAAGTACTACGTGCATGCTCCTAGGGGGATAGATTGGTTGGAAAATACCATCGCTCGTCCCCGACCGCCACTCATATGGAAGACAATCAATAAATAAATCATGCCCCGACTTCATCACATAACGGTTCACCATACGTGCATGCTACGGGAATCACAAACTTCAACACAAGTATTTCTACAATCCACAATTACTCACTAGCATGACTCTAATATCACCATCCTCATATCTCAAAACAATCATAAGGAATCAAACTTCTCATAGTATTCAATGCACTTTATATGAAAGTTTTTATTATATCCCTCTTGGATGCCTATCATATTAGGACTAAATTCATAACCAAAGCAAATTACATGTTGTTTAAGACTCTCAAAATAATATAAGTGAAGCATGAGATTTCTTCAGTTTCTTCAAAATAAAACCACCGTTGTGCTCTAAAAAGATATAAGTGAAGAACTAGAGCAAACGACAAACTACTCCAAAAGATATAAGTGAAGATCAATGAGTAGTCGAATAATTATGTAACTATGTGAAGACTATCTAACATTTAAGTATTTCAGATCTTAATATTATTCAAACAACAAGAAAAACAAAATAAAATAAAATGACGCTCCAAGCAAAACACATATCATGTGGTGAACAAAAATATAGCTCGAACTAAAGTTACCGATGAACAAAGACGAAAGAGGGGATGCTATCCAGGGCATCCCCAAGCTTAGGTTCTTGGTTGTCCTTGAATATTACCTTGGGGTGCCTTGGACATCCCCAATCTTAGGCTCTTTCCGCTCCTTATTCCATAGTCCATTGAATCTTTACCCAAAACTTGAAAACTTCACAACACAAAACTCAACAGAAAACTCGTAAGCTCCGTTAGTATAAGAAAATAAATCACCACTTAGGTACTGTTGTGAACTCATTCTAAATTCATATTGGTGTATTCCAACTTCTCCATGGTTCATACCCTCCGATACTACTCATAGATTCATCAAAATAAGCAAACAACACAATGAAAACAGAATCTGTCAAAAACAGAACAGTCTGTAGTAATCTGGAAACTTTTCATACCTCTGTAACTCCAAAAATTCTGAAAATTAGGACAATCTAGGCAATTTGTATATCGATCTTGTGTAAAAAATTCAGATCAAAAGCACATTTCAATGAATTTCCAAATTTACTGGACTGAGTGCAAAAGTTTCTATTTTTGCACAGAATCAAGTCAACTATCATCCACACTATCCCAAAGGCTTTACTTGGCACTTTATTGAAACAAAAGCTATAAAACATGATTAATACAGTAGAATAATCATGTGAACACACAAAAACAGTAAGGGTAAATATTGGGTTGTCTCCCAACAAGCGCTTTTTTAATGCCTTTGTAGCTAGACATGATGATGTCAATGATGCTCGTATAAAAGATAAGAATTGAAACATAAAGAGATCATCATGAAGCATATAACTAGCACATTTAAGTCTAATCCACTTCCTCTGCATAGGTATTTTGTGATCAAACAACTTATGGGAACAAGAATCAACTAGCATAGGAAGGCAAAACAAGCATAACTTCAAAACTTTCAACACATAGAGAGGAAACTTGATATTGTTGCAATTCCTACAAGCATATATCCCTCCCTCATAATATTTTTCAGTAGAATCATGAATGAATTCAACAATATAACCATCACATAAATCATTATTTTCATGATGCACAAGCATAGAAATTGTATTACTCTCCACATAAGCAAATTTCTTCTCATGAATAGTAGTGGGAGCAAGCTCAACAAAATAACTATCATGTGAGGCATAATCCAATTGAAAATTAAAATCAAGATGACAAGTTTCATCGTTATCATTATTCTTTATAGCACACATGTCATCACAATAATCATCATAGATAGCAACTTTGTTCTCATAATCAATTGGAACCTCTTCCGAAATAGTGGATTCATCACTAAATAAAGTCATGACCTCTCCATATCCACTTTCATAATTATCACAATAAGATTCAACACCCTCCAAAATAGTGGGATCATTACTTCCTAAAGCTAACACTCTTCCAAACCCACTTTCACCAATATAATTATCATAAATAGGAGGCATGCTTTCATCCTAATAAATATTCTCATAAGAAATTGGGGGACTAAAAATATCATATTCATCAAACATAGCATCCCCAAGATTGTGGCTTTGCATATCATTAGCATCATGGATATTCAAGGAATTCATACTAACAACATTTCAATCATGCTCATCATACAAAGATTTTATGCTAAACATTTTATAGACTTCTTCTTCTAACACTTGAGCACAATTTTCCTTTCCATCATTTTCACGGAAGACATTAAAAAGATGAAGCATATGAGGCAACCTCAATTCCATTTCTTTAGTTTTCTTTTATAATCTAAACTAGTGATAAGACAAGAAACTAAAGATTCAATTGCAAGATCTAAAGATATACCTTCAAGCACTAACCTCCCTGGCAACGGCGCCAGAAAAGAGCTTGATGTCTACTATGCAACCTTCTTCTTGTAGACTCGTGTTGGGCCTCCAAGCGCAGAGTTTTGTAGGACAGTAGCAAATTTCCCTCAAGTGGATGACCTAAGGTTTATCAATCCATGGGAGGCATAGGATGAAGATGGTCTCTCTCAAACAACCCCGCAACCAAATAACAAAGAGTCTCTTCTATCCCCAACACACCCAATACAATGGTACATTGTATAGGTGCACTAGTTCGATAAAGAGATGGTGATACAAGTGTAATATCGATAGTAGATATAGGTTTTCGTAATCGTAAATTATAAAAACAGCAAGGTAACAAGTAGTAAAAGTGAGCAAAACAGTATTGCAATGCTTCGAAACAAGGCCTAGGGTTCATACTTTCACTAGTGCAAGTTCTCTCAACAATGATAACATAATTAGATCATATAAAAATTCCTCAATGTGCGACAAAAGTCACTATAAAGTTCCTATCATGGAGAACACAAGATGAAATTGCTTGTAGGGTACGAAACCACCTCAAAGTTATTCTTCCCGATCAATCCATTGGACTATCCCTATAAGTGTCACAAACAGCCCTAGAGTTCATAGTAAAATAACACCATATGACACACATCAATCAACCCTAATGCCACCTAGATACTCCAATGTCACCACAAGTATCCATGGGTCAATTATACGATATGCATCAAACAACTTCAGATTCATAATATTCAATCCAACATAAAGAACCTCAAAGAGTGCCCCAAGATTCCTACCGAAGAAACAAAGATCAAAACGTGCATCAACCCCTATGCATAGGTTACCCCAATGTCACCTCGGTAATCTGCGAGTTGAGTGCCAAAACATACAACAAGTGAATCAATACAATACCCCATTGTCACCACGGGTATCCCACACAAGACATATATCAAGTGTTCTCAAATCCATAATAGTATTCAATCCGATAATAGTGAAACCTCAAAGGTAAAACTCAATTCATCACAAGAAGGTAGAGGGGGAGAAACACTATATGGTCCGAGTATAGTAACAAAGCTCGCGGTACATCAAGATCGTGTCAAATCAAGAACACGAGAGAGAGATCAAACGCATAGCTACTGGTACATACCCTCAGCCCCGAGGGTGAACTACTCCCTCCTCGTCATGGAGAGCGCCAGGATGATGAAGATGGCCACCGGTGATGGATCCCCCCTCTGGAAGGGTGCTGGAATAGGGTTCCGATTTATTTTTTGTGGCTACAGAGGCTTGCAGCGTCGGAACCCCCGATCTACGTTTATCTCTGGGTCTTGGTATTTGTAAGAATTTTTGGTGTTGGGGAAAGTCAGGGGGGTCCACGAGGCAACCGGAAGGGTGGGGGCGCACTCTAGGGGGGCGCCCTCCATCCTTGTGGTGGCCTCGGGACTCTTCTGGCCCAACTCTTTTGCTTTGGGGGCTTCCTGTGGTCCATAAAAAATCACCGTAAATTTTTAGGTCATTTGGACTCCGTTTGTTATTCCTTTTCTGTAAAACTCAAAAACAAGGAAAAACAGAAACTTGAGCAAATCGAGAAAGGTGGTCCAACTTGAGGAAATCAATATCATCATCATCTAGCTCAAGTGTGTTAGGGAACATAGCATGCAATTTCAATATAAATTCTACGCTCACGCAAGATCTATCTAGGAGATGCATAGCAACGAGAGGTAGAGAGTGTGTCCACGTACCCTCATAGACCGAAAGAGGAAGCATTTATCGACGTGGTTGATGTAGTCGAACTTCTTCTTGTTCCGATCGATCAAGTACCAAACATACGGCACCTCCGAGTTCTGCACATGTTCAGCTTGATGACGTCCCTCGAACTCTTGATACATCAAAGTGTCGAGGGAGTAGATGAGTTGTGTCAGCACAACGACATGGTGACGATGATGGTGAAGTGATCCGCGCGGGGCTTCGCCTAAGAACTACGATATGACTGGAGGCGTAAACTATGGAGGAGGCACCGCACACGGCTAACGATTATTGGTGTGTCTTCTAAGCACCCCTCTCCATGTATATATAGGTGGGAGGGGGAGGGGAGCAGCCTTGGGGTGCCCCAAGTAGGAGGGATCCTACTTGGG